>NC_089842.1:207419063-207719063 GCF_035609145.1 Eleutherodactylus coqui
TCTGCTGCGAATTTGCTCCTATTTTTTCTTCCAATTGTCAATGGGACTTCCTAATGTTAAAACCGCAACGCGACGCAATGCGACACACCGTAACTTTGTGTTTTTAACATTAGAAAGTCCCATTGACAATTGGAAGAAAAAATTGGAAGAGCAAATTCGCAGCAGAAAAAAAACGCTAGTGGGTAGTCACCCTTAGGATGAACTTTCCAGTGATACTCCATGAGTTTAGAAAATTCAGGGTGATCGGTAATTTAAAAGTTTACCTTCAAAAGTCTGAGATTTTGAATATTTTTTTTGCCGCCGGCTGATGTGTAATTTCTAGGGAGACAGTTCCCCTTTCAATGGAAACATTATACTTAGTGATTCACTTGTCAGCTAATATCCCAAGAGCCTTTTCCCTGAACTTTATACCGTTTGCCTCCAGTTTGGAGCAGGATTTGGATTAATGGAATCCATTCTTTCTGTCCTAAAGTGGCAGGGTAAATGCCATTAAAATGGACACCCTCCCGAAGTTCCTCTACCTGTATCAGACTCTCCCAGTGCGAGTGCCCAGGCTTTTTCTGTATCATATGTGTGCATTACTTAACAAATTTACGTGGAAGGGCAGCAGACCTTGCTAATGCTATAATCATTTTACATGTAGAAGGGAAACCAGCGGCCCAGGTCTCCTGGATTTATGTCTATACTATAAAGCACATTTTCCAATTGTGTCCTAAACCTACTGAAACATCGGTCAACTAAGTTATGGGTAGAGATTAAATATGACATGGACCACAGGTCAATACAGGGAGTTTTATGGATCCCCGGTAGCCTCCATAGAAATTGTTTTACCCTACCCCCATACCTGACTCAGCCAGTAAAGGTTTGGTTTAGATTTGCCTTAAAATACATTATTACCTTTAGCAAGCCATTTTACACATTTACTGGCTAACCCCCAGTTTGAGGTCACCACACATAGCCCTACTCTTCTATCCCTCCCCACTTTCCCCATACCTTGAATTAGAGATGTTGTGGCCAGGTTGGTGGACATTTTTAGAGACACTACAGTCCCTTCCTGGGGCCTGCATGCAATACTTCAAGTTAAGGGTTTTTATAAAATCTTTGACACCTGAGGTGAATATAACTAAGCCACTTACTCCCTTGAATTGTGTTTGTCCTCAGATTTTCTCCCAAACACTTGATCTTCGTATTATTTAAGATGCTGCTGACCTGGGAGACAGGGTATGTACGTGCATGGGAGAGAGAGAGCATGGAAGGTGTCCGCCTCGAGAACTTTGGCATAAAGCTCATATTCTAACACACTGGATGGTAGTCTCATGTAAATTGCAAGAACGCAATTATAAGATTCTTTCTAGGTGGTATAGAACTCCTAAGAGATTGTGTAAAATATTTGATCAGATTTCCCCTTTGTGCTGGAGGTGCTCCGGAGCCATTGGCAATATGATTAATATTTGGTGGGGATGTTCCCCTACAGCTGCTTTGTGTCAGGATATTGTAGCACTATATCATTATACATATGGCAACAAGGAGGAAAAAGAGGGGTGGAGCAAAACCCGTACCATTGTGTTTGTTGTGATCAGTGATACTATAAAAGTCGTGAAGTGAAGTGGTAACTTCAATAATGGAGGTGCTGCCTGACCAGGTGACGCACCACCTGGGTGGGCGTGATAGAGTAAGAGAATAGAAAAAAACTGGCAATGGAGACGGCGCAACACTCCAGATTAAAGCAAATAGGAAGTGACCAAAGGTATGTGAAACTTCTCCTTTTATTTAATAAAGTGCTTGATCAGCTTATGAAAACGCGTTTCGGGGATAACCCCTTCGTCAGTTCAGCTGGTGTTTAAAATATACAGGCAATTAGTGGGTCCCAAAGGGGTTAATCATTAGATCTGTTTGCCTGTGGAGTGCAGGTCAGCCATTTACATACGAAATCTAATTCTCTCACTTCTTCGTGTAATAGAAACTTGAGATTTGGCACGGGCATTGATTGTGTCATAAATATGAAAAGCTAATGGGTCCCAACTCGATTATTCAATTTTAAGCGCAAGAGAATCAGCATCCAAATTTTATGTACGGAGTCTAATTCTCTCACTTTTTGGTGTCATAGAAACTTGAAATTTAGCATGGACATTGATGTCATAAATAGGAAAAGCTAATGGGTCCGAACTCGATTATTCAATTCTAAGCACAAAACAATTAGCGTCCAAATTTTACGTACGTAATCTAATTCTCTCACTTCCCGATGTCCTAGAAAATTTGAAATTTGGCAGAGGCATTGATTATGTCATAAATAGGAAAAGCTAATGGGTCCTAACTCGATTATTCAATTCTAAGCGCAAAAGAACTAATGTCCAAATTTTACGTACAAAGTCTAATTCTCTCATTTCCTGATGTCATAGAAACTTAAAATTTGGTACGAACATTGATTATGTCATAAATAAGAAAAGCTAATGGGTCACAACTCGATTATTCAATTCTAAGCGCAAAATAATTAGCATCCTAATTTTACGTACGTAATCTAATTCTCTCAATTGAAATTTGGCACGATCATTGATTATGTCATAAATAGGAAAAGCTAATGGGTCCCAACTCGAATATTTAATTCTAAGTGCAAAAGAATTAGCGTCCAAATTTTATGTACATAATCTAATTCTCTCACTTCCCGATGTCATAGAAACTTGAAATTTAGCACGGGCATTGATTATGTCATAAATAGGAAAAGCTAATGGGTCCCAACTTGATTATTCAATTCTAAGCGCAAAAGAATTAGCGTCCAAATTTTACGTATAGAATCTAATTCTCTCACTTCCCGATGCAACAAATAATTACACAAATTTGTACTGTACAAATGTGAAATTTGACATGACCATTCTTTGCGTAATAAATATTGGAAATGTAATGGGTTGCAACTTGATTATTCAATCCTATGCATAAAACTAAGTGAGCCCCTATGTAATATAACTAATAACAAACATCTGTACTGCACAAACTTGAAATTTGGCATGACCATTTATATGTTATGTAACTAATAACATATCTGTACCCCGCAATATATGAGATAGTTATCTTCTCAGCAAAACAAAACACATTTAGAAATATGAGTATATACTGACAGGAATAAAACTGACTGTCATATGTATTGAAAGGCTGTAAAGTACAAAAGGAAGTGGACATGGACTGCTGGGATGGAGTATGCCTTTAAGTATAATAAGGGTCTGCAACCTTCAGTCTTGGTAGGAAATTTGAATAAAAAGGGGCGTTACCTTTCAGGGTAAAAATGAGCAGAGTGTGTGAGGTGGACATTCTGTGGGGTGACATTATCACATAGTCTGAGATAAATCTCTCTCCTATCTGCCTATACACTGAGAGGAATCTGACTGCATCTAGCTCCTGCTCACTGTCTGTACTCAGACCAGCAACAGAGGAAGAAGTCTCCAAACTGCTCTTCTCTGCTCGCCCCACCACCTGCGCTAGCGACCCTCTCCCCTCACATCTCCTCCGATCCCTCTCCCCAGTGGTCATCTCCCATCTCACCACTATATTCAACCTCTCTCTGGCCTCTGGCATCTTTCCCTCTTCTTTCAAACACGCCATCATATCCCCACTGCTAAAGAAGCCGACTCTTGACGCAACTGACGTTGCCAATTACCGACCCATCTCAAACCTCCCCTTCATCTCCAAACTACTAGAACGGCTGGTTTACTCCCGCCTTGTAAGCTATCTATCAGAGAACTTTCTCCTCGACCCCCTACAGTCTGGCTTCCGACCCCAACACTCTACAGAAACTGCCCTTACAAGGGTATCAAACGACCTACTATCAGCCAAATCGAGGGGTGACTACTCCCTACTGATCCTCCTCGACCTCTCCGCAGCATTTGACACTGTTGACCACAAACTCCTCATCAGTATGCTTCACTCCATCGGCCTAAAGGACACAGCTCTCTCCTGGTTCTCCTCCTACCTATCTGACCGCTCTTTCAGTGTCTCCTTTGCTGGCTCTACCTCTCCTTCTCTTCCCCTTGCTGTTGGGGTCCCCCAAGGCTCGGTCCTTGGCCCCCTCCTTTTCTCTATCAACACAGCCCCTGTTGGACAAACCATCAGGAGCTTTGGCCTCCATTACCACCTCTATGCTGATGACACCCAGCTATACACCTCTTCCCGTGACATCTCTGCACCTTTCCTCCAAAACATCACCAACTGTCTGTCTGCTGTCTCTAACACGATGTCCTCTCTCTACCTAAAACTAAATCTCTCTAAAACTGACTTACTGGTGTTTCCTCCTTCCACCAACCGACCTCATCCTGACATCTCCATCTCAGTGTGTGGCGCCACCATAACTCCCAAACAACATGCCCGCTGCCTTGGGGTCATATTCGACTCAGATCTCTCATTTACCCCCTACATCCAATCAGTGGCCCGAACCTGTCAGCTGCACCTCAAGAACATCTCAAGAATCCGCTCTTTTCTCACCATAGACACGCTGAAAACGCTTATTGTTGCCCTCATCCACTCACGGCTCGACTATTGCAACTCATTGCTGATCGGCCTCCCCTGCACCAGACTCTACCCTCTCCAGTCCATCCTGAATGCGGCAGCCAGGCTCATCTTCCTGTCCAGCCGCTACTCAGATGCCTCTGCCCTGTGCCGGTCACTGCACTGGCTGCCCGTTAAATATAGAATTCAATTTAAACTTATTACCTTAATCCACAAAGCCCTCCACAGTGCAGCGCCCCCCTATATTGCTTCCCTCATCTCCATCCATCACCCAGCCCGGGCTCTCCGCTCGGCAAACGAAACTAGACTGCACACCCCTCTAATTCGAACTTCTCACTCCCGCCTCCAAGACTTCTTCAGAGCAGCACCAGTCCTCTGGAATGCACTACCAAAGAACATCCGGGCAATCCAGGACTCGAAAAACTTCAGGCGTGCTCTAAAAACGCACCTCTTCAGGGATGCATACCGCATTCCCTAAACAAACTCCTCTATACACTGCCTGATAACATGCTCCCTGACCTACTGACCGAAATCCCTGCTAGCCATCATAAACTGCTCCTGTAGTCATATTGATCCTGCCGTCGCATAGCTAAATGTCTGACTGTTGTCTGTATATAGCATCCCTCACTCTCCATCACGCGATACTGTGCACACCTCCAGCCATTTTACCTTCTGTATCACCCCATTACTTGTAGTATGTAAGCTCGTTGGAGCAGGACCCTCACCCCTATTGTTTCCACCAACTGATTACGATTGTAACCGTGGTTCTGTAATGTTTTGTACTTTTGTCTTTCTGTATTCCCCCTGTCTATGTAAGCGCTGCGGAATATGTTGGCGCTATACAAATAAAGTTTATTATTATTATCTGTGTGTTATGAGCAGCGTGTGGGAGGTGGACATTCTGTGGGGTGACATTATCACATAGCCTGAGATAAATCTCTCTCCTATCTCCCTATACACTGAGAGGAATCTATCTAATCTGTGTGGTATGAGCAGCATGTGTGAGGTGGCACATTCTGCTTAGTTTTCCGTGTGACCACCAGATAAACACCAGTACCAAATTAACTCGGGCGAAGCCGGGTATATCAGCTAGTTTATATATATAAAAACGAAAGCCCTCATTGACCGACTGAATGACCGACTGACTGACCGACTGACTGACTGACTGATTCAATGATTCACTGACTGACTCGCCACTAGTTCTCCAACTTCCCGATGCCGTAGAAATTTGGCATGAGCATTGATTATGTCCAAAATAGGAAAAGTAAAGAGGTCCCAACTCGATTATTTAATTCTAGCATAAAAGAATTAGCGTCCAAATTTTATGTACGTAATCTAGTTCTCTCACTTCCCGATGTCATCGAAATTTGAAATTTTTCTCATGAGCATTGATTATGTCATGAATAGAGATGAGCGAGCACCAAAATGCTCAGATGCTCGTTGCTCGAGTCGAACTTTCCGCAATGACCAAGAGCTCGTTTCGAGTATCCAACCCCATTGAAGTCAATGGGCGACTCGAGCATTTTTGTATGGGACCGATGCTCTGCATAAGTCATGACTTGTGAAACTCTGGAAAACATCCGAAAGTCATGGAAACACCACAGAACCGCACAGGGAAGGGCAGGGGCAGCATGCATGGCTACATCTCAGGCTCCCAGGCCCCACTATTAAGCCAAAATGGGGGCAAGAGTCTGGCGTCACCCCCTTAACAATTTTTACTTGGGACAAACCCTCATTAGCAAGGCACACCTTAGCTAGGCACCACACTACCTGCAACCAAGGACAATCACTGCCTGCGGGTCACACCGCTGCCTCTTCTCCTGGGTTACATGCTGTCATTGCTGTCCAAACCACCCCCCCCCCCCGCACGATCCTGCGTCCACAGCGCACACAAAAGTGTCCCTGCGCAGCGTTCAGCTGCCCTCATGCCACATGCTTGCTTCATAGCCACACCAACCTCATGTCTATTTATAAGCGCGTACTGGAGGAGGAGGAACCAGAGGCACACACTGCAGAGGGTTGGCAGGGCCAGGCAGCGACCCTCTTTGAAAGTTTGGGCGATAGCCCACAATGCTGTTGAGAATTGATGATAAATTGATGTTCGATCATCATTCCAATCCCATGCCACCTCCGTCGCAAAATTGTCAGGAGCCGCAAACGTAGGCATAAAGGGGACTCAGATGCCATCACTTCTACACATTTCCACAATACAGCAATACTCTGTGTGGGAAGCATGTGAGCGGGCCCAGGGTCAGGCTCGGTCCCAGCCTCCATCTTGTGTGACCCAAGGTGCCGCGAGTTGCATAGCAATGGGAAATCCATGTGTCCCCACACAATTCATTCTGTGTAGGTGTTAGATAGCTCAACGCCGCAATGGAAAGTCTTTGAGTTCCTTGGGCTTGCCTATGCTGTCGGTGCAAAAGATGGTATTACAGAAGAAGAAATCAGAGCGCCCAAACATAGCAGAGTTTCACCCCGCCAAGGACCTCGGCCCACATTTCCACCCTAGACAATCAGTGTGTTTGTGCCAGACAGGTAAAAACGCAATGTGAAGTATTTGTGCACTCACAGCATAGGCGAGCCCAAGGAACTAAAGCATGGTATTACACATGAGGAAATCAGAGTGCCCAAACATGGCAGAGTTTCACCCCGCCAAGGACCTTGGCCCACATTTCTACCCTAGTCAGTCAGTGTATTTGTGTCAGACAGGTAAAACACTGCTATGGGAAGTCTTTGTGCACCCACAGCATAGGCGAGCCAAAGGAACCCAAGGACAGTATTAAATATGAAGCAATGACAGTGCCCAAACATGGCAGAGTTTCACCCTGCTAAGGGCCTCGGCCTACTTTTTTTCCCTAGTCAGTCAGTGTATTTGTGCCAGACAAGTAAAACACAGCTATGGGAAGTCTTTGTGCACCCACAGCATAGAAGAGCCAAAGGAACCCAGAGACAGTAATAAACATGAAGAAATTACAGTGCCCAAACATGGCAGACTTTCACTGTGCCAAGGACATAGGCCTCTGCACACACCCTTATCTATCGCGGTCATAGAGCAGACCTCGATGCTAGTACAGCAGTGAACATCTCATTAATGCAGTATTGCTCCTCTTGTTTGGCCCAAACCAGTGCCTCAGATAACTGTGGTAACACTAGAGATAATAGATGTTGCCCAGTGCTGATCCCCTGACCCCAAGCAGGAGAAGGAGATGGCCTTACAAGGCCAAGAAACCATAACCAGGACCTGCTATAGACTGTGTGGGAAGTATGGGAGCGGGCCCTGGGTCAGGCTCGGTCCAACAAACACCTTGTGTGACCCAAGGTGCCGCGAGTTACATAGCAATGGGAAAATCCATGTGTCCACACACTATTCATTCTGTCTAGGTGTCGGATACCTCAATCGACACCGCAAGGGGAAAGCCATCTACACTCTGCACCCTACCCAAGTCAGTCAGTGTATTTGTGCCAGTGGATAAAGTTAAACAGCAGCACTCACCACTACCAGTCCAGGGGGGAAAAAAATCTTAAACTGTATCCTTCAGCCTTGTCTGCACGCCCAGACCGGGAACGAGTCCAAATTCCCAAAAGTATACATATAATAAGAGACGTCAGGCAGCAGGTTTGGTGCGGTTGTATTTTATGCATTCATAAGAATACACAGACAATAATGCCTCCTCAACACACAAGATGGCGACGTTTCAAATCTAAAGAATGAGTCTTTGTCAAGCTTGACAAAGACTCATTCTTTAGAGTCAAAACGTCGCCATCTTGTGTGCTGAGGAGGCATTATTGTCTGTGTATTCTTATGAATGCATAAAATACAACCGCACCAAACCTGCTGCCTGACGTCTCTCTTATTAAGTGTATTTGTGCCAGACAGGTAAAACACCGCTATGGGAAGTCTTTGTGCACCCACAGCATAGACGAGCCAAAGGAACCCAAGTAAAGTATTAAACATGAAGCAATGACAGTGCCCAAACATGGCAGAGTTTCACCCTGCTAAGGGCCTCGACCTACTTTTCTGCCCTAGTCAGTCAGTGTATTTGTGCCAGACAGGTAAAACACCGCTATGGGAACTCTTTGTGCACCCAAAGCATAGGCGAGCCCCTGGAACCCAAAGACAGTATTAAACATGAAGCAATGACAGTGCCCAAACATGGCAGAGTTTCACCCTGCTAAGGGCCTCGGCCTACTTTTCTGCCCTAGTCAGTCAGTGTATTTGTGCCACACAGGTAAAACACAACTATGGGAAGTCTTTGTGCACCCATAGCATAGGCGAGCCAAAGGAACCCAAATACAGTAATAAACCCAGTAACATTTCTGTAGCAGAAGTATAGGCAGACCCCTGTAACATTTCTGTAGCAGTAGTATAGGCAGGCCCCAGTAACATTTCTGTAGCAGAAGTATAGGCAGACCCCAGTAACATTTCTGTAGTAAAAGTATAGACGGACCCTCGTAACATTTCTGTAGCATAAGTATAGGCAGACCCCTGTAACATTTCTGTAGCAAGAGTATAGGTGAACCCCTGAAACATTGGTGTACCATGAATGTAGGTGAAGGCCGGAAAAATTAGTTAGATAACAGTATAGGCGAGGGCCAGAAAAAGTGGTGTACCAAGAGTACAAGTGTACCCCTGAAAGATACATCTCACTGTTACTTAATTTGTAACAGAGCCTAGAGGCAGTCCTGTGAAAAAAATTGCTTTCTGTTTAAGTATCAATACTTTTGAAACTTTGAAAAATTGTAAAAAAAATTATAAGCAGAGCCTTTTGGGCTGCAGAAAAATTGGCAGTTCAGCGTCATGACATGCTGTGTTAGGAGGAGGAGTAGTAGGAGGAGGAGTAATAATATCTGAGAGTGATTGACAAAGCTAATTCCTCTTTTTTTCCGGTGATAGAGAATGCTCATTTCTCTGGTTGCAGCGAAAAGAATCTTTAGGTTCCGCTGCTCTCCGCCGGTGGAGAAGAGAAGTCTGGGGAAATCCTTTGTTCATCTTTATGAGTGTAAGCATGTCGGCACTGACAGTTGACAGATGGCTACGCTTATCCATGATGTTTCCCCCAGCTGCACTAAACACCCTCTCTGACAAGATGCTAGCACCTCCAGGGCATACAGCGCAAGTTTGTGCCACGTGTCCAGCTTTGAAACCCAATAGTTGTATGGAGCAGAGGCATCACGAAGGACGGTGGTACGATCGGCTATGTACTCCCTCACCATCTTTTTACAGTGCTCCCTCCGACTCAGCCTTGACTGGGGAGTGGTGACATAGTCTTGCTGGGGAGCCATAAAGCTGGCAAAGGGCTTGGAGAGTGTTCCCCTGCTTGCGCTGGACATGCTGCCTGATCCCCGTGCCTCCCCTGCTAGTTGGCCCTGGGACATGTTGTACTATTGTGATTCCAGTAGCACACACTTTCAGGGTTAATGATTGAGCTGGCTGGGTGTGGTACTTTCTGCTAGCCAATCCCCTGGATCTGTGCTCACATATAAACCTAGCTCCTGGTCAGTCTGTATGGTCACTAAGGTGAGTAGTCATGAATGCTTGTCTGGTGGAGTTTGCAGTGTGACTTGGTTCATGTCCATTTGTATGTTTAAATTCTGTCAGTTTTGTGTTAGCTTGCTGTGTGTCCTGCAATCTGTGTTGTGTCCTGTTGCAGCATGCGGTGTGAACGGTGTCCAGTTCTGCTGGACTCCTGGTTAGTGTAGGGACTAGCAGTATAACCAGGAGCCGTGAAGCGGCCTGCTAGCTTTTAACATCTTGTACAAAATGTCAACCAATACCTGGTATTTATATTCAGCTTCCAATCTGTTACTAGTGGTTGCATGTTGTATGCAGTGTATTCTGGGTCTGTCATGTGGCATGTGAATGCATCCTGTTCTGGTGCATGGCTCCTAGGATCAGCTAGGGCCCAGATCTGAAGACCGCTGGGCTGCCCTTATTGGGGCAATGTCCCCGCTCAGGTAGGGCCACTCTCATTCCTCCTTGTAGCACAGGGTCAGTTGCCTGAAACCGGTGTGAGTCCCATGTGACCCTGGTGGTACCCGTGTGCGTCCCCTTTGGTCACGATCGTGTGGGTCCCATGCTTTGCCTGCCCACACGATCGTAACACAAGTAGCATGGGTACCCTCTGCAGTCTGCCCAGTTGTCTCTTCCCTCTCCTCCTCCTCCTCCAAAATGCTCAGATATAGACATGAGGATGGTCTGGCTATCAAGCAACATACTCTCATACCCCGTCTCCTGTTTCATCCGCAAAGCGTCGGCCTTTATGCTTTGCAGCGGACTTCTCAGCAGGCATAGCAGCGGGAGGGTAACGCTATTGATTGCAGCATAGCCGCTCACCCTCTGGGTAGACTCCTCAAAGTTTCTGAGGACCTAGCAGATATCTGCCATCCAGGCCCACTCCTCGGTAAAGAATTGGAGAGGCTGACTACCACTACGCCGCCCATGTTGGAGTTGGTATTCCACTATTGCTCTACGCTGCTCATACAGCCGGACCAACATGTGCAGTGCAGAATTCCACCGTGTGGGCATGTCGCACAGTAGTCGGTGCTCTAGCAGATTAAACCGATGTTGCAGGGTCCTCAGGGTGGCAGCAAGGTGGACTTGTGGAAATGTGCAAGTGAGTGTAGTTTTTCAGAAACCGCTGAAGCACCAGATTGAAGACGTAGGCCAGTCATGGCACGTGTGTGAGGCTGCCGTGCTGCAGAGCCGCCACCAGGATATAGCCGTTGTCACACACGACCATGCCCGGTTGGAGGCT
This sequence comes from Eleutherodactylus coqui, assembly GCF_035609145.1. Lineage (NCBI taxonomy): Eukaryota > Metazoa > Chordata > Amphibia > Anura > Eleutherodactylidae > Eleutherodactylus > Eleutherodactylus coqui. The sequence continues at coordinate 207,430,313 of NC_089842.1, forward strand.
CAGCGGCGAAAGCCAGAGGTCGGTCTGCTCTGTCAGACCCTGCAACAGTTCGTGGGCCGTGTGCCTCTTGTCACCTAAGCTGATTAGTTTCAGCACGGCCTGCTTACGCTTGCCCACCGCTGTGCTGCCTCGCGATACCGACTGCTGGCGACGTGCTGCTCACACTTCTTAATTGAGAGGTAGAGTTTGCGTAGGAGGAGGAGGGTGAGGGTTTAGAGGAGGTGGCACAAACCGCTGCAGATACCAGCACTGAGGTAGGACCCGCTATTTTGGGTGTGGGTAGGACGTGAGCAGTCCCAGGCTCTGACTTGGTCCCAGCCTCCACCAAATTCACCCAATGTGTCATCAGGGAGATATAGTGGCCCTGCCCGCCAGTACTTGTCCACGTGTCCGTGGTTAAGTGGACCTTCCCAGTAACCACGTCGGTGGGGGCACGATTATTGTTGCGGGAGACGTTCTGGTGTAGGGCTGGGACGGCACACTGGGAAAAATAGTGGCGACTGGGGACCGAGTTGCGCGGGACCGCCGCTACCATCATGTCTTTGAAAGCCTTCGTTTCCACAAGCCTTTACGGCAGCATCTCCAGGCTGATTAATTTGGCAATGTGCGATAGCTGAACATTGCGCTGAGAGGCATTGCTGGATGGGGTGGAGGACAGTGGAGGTGAGGGTGTGGGTGCAGGCCGGGAGGCACTCGTACCTGTGTCCTTAAAGGGGGATTGAATCTGTGTGGCAGGTTGTGGCACAGGGGAAGAGGCAGTGGTGTGACCCAGAGGCGGTGTGACATAGGTTGCACACAACTGTTCGTCGGTCGTACGCGCTCTCACTGAAAAACATGTACCACTTTGAATACCTATCCCTCTGCACGGAGGCGTGGCGCGAGGGGGTGCTTTGGGAAACAGTTGGGGGATTCTTCTCTCTGGCCCTGCCTCTACCCCTGGCCACCCCACTGCCTCTTCCAACCTGTCCTTCTGCTGCACTTGCTTCCCCCTCTGAAGCCCTGTCCTCAGTAGGCTTAGCAAACCAGGTGGGGTCAGTCACTTTATCGTCCAACTGCTTTTCCTCCGAATCCTCTGTGCGCTCCTCCCTCGGACTTACTGCCTTTACTACTACCTCACTGACAGATAACTGTGTCTCATCATCATCCTCCTCACCCCCTTAAAGCTCTTGAGACAGTTGCCAGAAGTCCCCAGCTTCATCACCCGGACTACGGGAACTTTCCAAAGGTTGTGCATCGGTCACGACAAACTCCTCAGGTGAGAGAGGAACCATTTTTTCCCACTCATGGCAGGAAGCCAAGAACAGTTCCTGGGAGTCTGCCTGCTAATCAGAATATGTCATTTTCATGGAGTGAGGAGGCCGGGAGGAAGGAGGAGCAGCAGCCAGAGGATTCAGAGTTGCAGTCCCTAAGCCAGGAGTAGTGGACTGCGTTGAAGACTGGGTGGTCGATACATTGCTGGATGCATTTTCTGCCATCCACGACAGGACCTGCTCACACTGCTCTGTTTGTAATAAAGGTCTACCACGCGGACCCATAAATTTTGATATGAAGCTGGGGACCCCAGAAACTTGCCTCTCTCCTAATCCCGCAGCAGCCGGCTGTGAGTCACCTGGACCAGGAACTCGGCCTGTGCCCACACCCTCGCTTGGACGTCCACGTCCGCATCCAAATCCTCGACCCTTACCCCTACTCCTCATCATGGCGGATTAAGAATAGAGCAGGGCCCAAACAAGTTACCCCACTGTACAGCACTGACAACTGGGCCTTAATTCACTGCACACAGAGACTTGTAGATAGCAGAGGCTCTATGCTGTGACTTAAAAAAAGGAACCCACTGTCTTGCGCCGATACCTTGGGGTAATTTACTGCTCGCAGAGACTTGTAGATAATAGAGGCTGTGTGGAGTGGGAGAAGACTCTAAAGCCAGTGGATAGCGCTGGTAACTACGGCTATCTCAGCCCCACCAATGTAAATAGTGTTGTGAGACGCTCTGCACAGCGGCAGAGCTGAAATACTTTTCAGTGGCCCCAGTAATATTACAGTACTGTTTAGCAGTGAGACCGCTGTCTAATTCACTGCAGACAGAGAACAGTATAAATGAGGTAGTTCGAAACAGGCTAGTAATAATTTGAGTGCACTTTTTGAGTTCACGATGAGAGCATTATTGTACGGCACTGCAGCCAGAAAAAAGTATTACTGAAAGGCTGCAAACAGGCCTAGCTGCGTAATACAACAAATTGAAGCACTACAACTCCCAGCAGGCCCCAACTAAAATGCACACGGTCAGATGTCGCCCAACGAAGGAGCTTTGCGGTTTTTGCACGAAGGATACGGACTGTATAGTGTATATAACTTTCCATCTAAAAGTGGTTGTGGCCCCAACACTCTGCGTCTAATTCACTGCAGACAGAGAACGGTATAAATGAGGTAGTTTGCAGCAGGCTAGGAATTATTTGAGTGCACTTTCACGGTGAGAACGGTATTGTACCGCACTGCAGCCTGAATAAAAATTTTACTGAAAGGCTGCAAACAGGCCTAGCTGCGTAATACAAAAATGGAAGCACTACAACTCCCAGCAGGCCCCAACTAAAATGCACACGGTCAGAAATTGCCCAACGAAGGAGCTTTGGGCTTTTTGCACAGAGGACACGGACTGTATAGTGTATATAAATTCCTGCACAAAAGTGGCTGTGGCCTAACGCTCTGTGTCTAATTCACTGCAGACACAGAACGGTATAAATGGAGTAGTTCGCAGCAGGCTAGGAATTTTTTGCGTGCATTTGCACGGTGAGAGCGGTATTGTACGACACTGCAGTCTGAAAAAAATATTAAGAAAGGCTGCAAACAGGCCTAGCTGTGTAATACAAAAATGGAAGCACTACTACTCCCAGCAGGCCTCAAGTAAAATGCACATGGTTAGATGTAGCCCTAAGAAGGACCGTTGGGGTTTTTGAAGACAGGATCCTACTCTAACACTTTCCCTATATCAGCAGCAGCACAGACCCTATGCTCTGTGTAATACACTGCAGACTGAGAAATGGCCTGCACAGCATGAGATGAAAAAAAAAATTGTGCAAAACTGCTCTCAGCCAGCCACAACAGTAATGCACACGGTCAGATGTAGCCCTAAAAAGGACCGTTGGGGTTCTTGAAGACGCTAACACTTTCCTTATATAAGCAGCAGCACTTTTCCAGATACAATCGGTCTACCCTTAAGTGGTGTTAATTAGAGATGAGTGAGCACCAAAATGCTCGGGTGCTTGTTGCTCGAGATGAACTTTCCGCGATGCTCGAGAGTTCGTTTCGAGTAACGAACCCCATTTAAGTCAATGGGCGACTCAAGCATTTTTGTATATCGACGATGCTCGCTAAGGTTTTCATTTGTTTAAATCTTCAAAACCTACGAAAGTGATGAAAACGACACAGATACGGATAGGGCAGGCGAGGGGCAACATGCTGGGGTATCAGGCTCCCAGGTCCCACTATTAAAGGGGTTGTCTCGCGAAATCAAGTGGGGTTATACACTTCTGTATGGCCATATTAATGCACTTTGTAATATACATCGTGCATTAAATATGAGCCATACAGAAGTTATTCACTTACCTGCTCCGTTGCTAGCGTCCCCGTCGCCATGGTTCCGTCTAATTTCGGTGTCTTCTTGCTTTTTTAGACGCGCTTGCGCAGATGGATCTTCTCCCTTCGGCTCGGAAGCATCTGCGTTTTGACTCCGCCCCCTTGTACGCGTCATCGCGTAGCTCCACCCCATGACACGTGCCGGTTCCAGCCTCCTGATTGGCTGGAATCGGCACATGACGGGGGCGGAGCTACGCGATGACGCGTACAAGGGGGCACAGGTCTGCTCTACTACCAGGTTGTGGGTGCTGAGGCTGGCACAGGACTGCTCTATTACCAGGCTGTAGGTCCTGGGACTGGCACAGGTCTGCTCTACTACCAGGTTGTGGGTGCTGAGGCTAGCACAGGTCTGCTCTGCTACCAGGTTGTAGATGCTGGCACAGGACTGCTGTACCACTAGGTACCAGGCGGTTGGTGCTGTATTGATCACTGTGTTTCTGACATATACCCCTCCGCCTCAGTACTGGACATCCAAGCCCTCAGCTGTACGTGGCAGCCCTTATGATCTGGGCACTATGTGTGGTTATGCAGCAGGTTACAGGCGGGTAACGCTGCTGCCCATCCCAGACTATGATGGCAATGAGCTCAGGACGGTCACTCTGCCCCTAACACTCATTTTACAGCTTCGGAGAACTGCAGCACCAGCAGGAAGCGGCGCAACACGCAGGATGAACCCTTTCACTGCTGAATGAAAATGAATGACTCCATTCACTGACAGTAGGCAGCGCAGCGGCTGCTGATGTCACAGGTTGTCACACAAGTCATCGTCAAACAACCAGTCATCGCGTAGCTCAGCCCCATGAAGTGTGCCGGTTCCAGCCTCCTGATTGGCTGGAATCGGCACGTGACGGGGGCGGAGCTACGCGATGACGCGTACAAGGGGGCGGAGCCAAAACGGTGATGCTTCCGAGCCGAGCCGAAGGGAGAAGATCCATCTGCGCAAGCGCGTCTAAAAAAGCAAGAAGAAACCGAAATTAGACGGAGCCATGGAGACCGGGACGCCAGCAACGGAGCAGGTAAGTGAATAACTTCTGTATGGCTCATATTTAATGCACGATGTATATTACAAAGTGCATTAATATGGCCATACAGAAGTGTATAACCCCACTTGATTTCGCGAGACAACCCCTTTAAGCCACAATAACGGCAAGAGTGAGACCACCCCCCCCCCCTAACAATTTTTACTTCGGACAAACCCTCATTAGCAAGGCACACCTTAGCTAAGCACCACACTACCTCCAACCAAGCACAAGTACTGCCTGCGGGACACACCACTGCCTCTTCTCCTGGGTTACATGCTGCCCAACCCCCCGCACGACCCTGTGTCCGCAGTGCACACAAAAGTGTCCCTGCGCAGCCTTCAGCTGCCCTCATGCCCCACGCTGGCTGCATAGCCACACCACCCTCATATATATTTATAAGTGCATCTGCCATGAGGAGGAACCGGAGGCACACACTGCAGAGGGTTGGCAGGGCCAGGTAGCGACCCTCTTTAAAAGGGGCGCGGCGATAGCCCACAATGCTGTAGAGAATCAATGAGAAATTGACGTTCGATCTTCCTTCCAATCCTGTGCCACCTCCATCAGGAGCTGAAAACGTGGGCATGAGTTACATAGCTATGGGAAATCCATGTGCCCACGCAGTATTCATTCTGTCTAGGTGTCGCATAGCTCAATCGACACCGCAAGGCGAAAGCCATCTGCACTCTGCCCCCTACCCAAGTCAGTCAGTGTCTTTGTGCCAGACAGGTCAAACACCGCGATGGGAACTAAGTGTGCACCAACAGCATAGGTGGGTCCTAGGCAACCCAAGACATGAAAAATAAATAAATCAGAGCGGCCAAACATGGCAGACTTGCACCGCGCCGACGACATAGGCCTCAGCCCACAGCGTCAGCAATCGTGGGCATGAAGCGGACTTCGATGCTAGTTCATCTGCGACGGGCTGATTAAATCAGTTAGCTTACCTTTCACCGCTCCAATGACTGGATTAGCAGGAAAAAGCTCCACAGCCCCAACCTGGCATACTTGCTCTTCCCCCAGGACCTAGGCCTCAGCCCACACCCTCAGCAAACGCGGGCATGAAGCGGACTTCGATGCTAGTTCATCTGCGACGGGCTCAGTAAATCAGGTACCTTTCCTTTCACCACTCCAATGACTGGATTAGCAGGAAAAAGCTCCACAGCCCCAACCTGGCATACTTGCACTTCCCCCGGGACATAGGCCTCAGCCCACACCCTCAGCAAACGTGGGCATGAAGCGGACTTCAATGCTAGTTCATCTGCGACGGGCTCAGTAAATCAATGTAGAAAGGAAGAACCAGGCAGCATTCATTAAAATCCTCTTCTTTATTTGGGAAACATGAGGAAGCAAGCAGCCACGTATCGACCCTGTGCTCGGGTCTTTATCAAGCTTGCTTCCTCATGTTTTCTCAATAAAGAAGAGGATTTTAATGAATGCTGCCTGGTTCTTCCTTTCTACATTGATGACCAACGGTGGACCCGGGGAGTCGGGACCCTAACTAGGCTATTGCATAGTGCCTTGCACCAGCGGTGTGGCTGAATCTTTGGAGTGCTGCTGTGTTTCTTTTTTCTTTTTTCTTCTTGGGGCTCAGTAAATCAGTTACGTTTTTGTTTTCTTTCCCCGCTCCAATGACTGGATTAGTCAGGAAAAAGTTCCACAGCCCCAACCTGGCACAGTTGCAGTTCCCCCGGGACATAGGCCTCAGCCAACAGCTTCAGCAATTGTAGGCAGGAAGCGGACTTTCACTGCACTCAGGACATAGGCCTCTGCACAAACTCTCAGCAATCGCGGGCCTAGAGCAGACTCCAATACTAGCGTAGCTGTGAACATCTCATTAGTGCTGTATCGCTCCTCTTGTTTGTCCCAATGCAATGCCCCGGATAGCTGTGGTAACGTGAGATAAAATACAGGTTGGCTTCGGCCCACATTGCATGCCCTAGTCAGTCTGGCCTTTTTCATAGTCACAGGCAGGTACAACTCCGCTATGAGAAGTCTGTGCACCCACAGCATGGGTGGCTCCCTGGAACCCATCGACGGTACATAAATAAATCCCATAGCAGTGCCCCGGATAGCTGAGCTAACATCAGATAAAATACAGGTTGGCTTCGGCCCACAATGCATGCCCTAGTCACTCTGTTTTTTTGGGGTTTTTTTAGGGCCAGATACGTAGAACACCGCGATGGGAAGTCTGTGTGGACCCACAGCATGGGTGACTACCTGGAACCCACCGACGGTACATAAATAAATCCTATTGCAGTGCCCCGGACAGCTGAGCTAACGTGAGATAAAAGTACAGGTTGGCTTCGGCCCACACTGCATGCCTTAGTCAGTCTGGGTGTTTTTCATAGTGCCAGGCAGGTACAACTCCGCTATGGGAAGTCTGTGTGGACCCACAGCATGGGTGGGTCCCAGGAAGCCACCCACTATACATAAATTAATCCCATTGCAGTGCCCTGAATAGCTGAGCTAACGTGAGATAAAGTACAGGTTGGCTTCAGCCCACACTGCATGCCCTAGTCAGTCTGGCCTTTTTTCATAGTCACAGACAGGTACAACTCCACTATGGGAAGTCTGTGTGGACCCACAGCATGGGTGGGTCTCAGAAAGCCACCGACGGTACATAAATAAATCCCATTGCAGTGCCCCGGATAGCTGAGCTAACGTGAGATAAAGTACAGGTTGGCTTCGGCCCACACTGCATGCCCTAGTCAGTCTGGGGTTTTTGGTGGGGGGGGGGGGGCAGATATGTAGAACACCACGATGGGAAAACTTAGTGCACCCATACTATGCACAGACCCCTGTAATATTCCTGTAGCAAAGGTATAAGCTGACCCCACTAATAGTTATGTTGCAGAAGTCTAGGGAGACCCCAGTAACATTTCTGTAGTTACAGTATAGACAGACCCCTATAACATTTCCGTAGCAGCAGTATAGGCAGAGCCCAGTATTAGTAACATTTCAGTGGTTACAGTATAGACAGACCCCAGTAACATTTCTGTAGTAGCAGTATAGGCAGAGCCCAGTAACATTTCACTAGCAGCAGTATAGGCAGAGCCCAGTATTAGTAACATTTCAGTGGTTACAGTATAGACAGACCCCAGTAACATTTCCGTAGTAGCAGTATAGGCAGAGCCCAGTAACATTTCACTAGCAGCAGTATAGGCAGAGCCCAGTATTAGTAACATTTCAGTGGTAACAGTATAGACAGACCCCAGTAACATTTCCATAGCAGCAGTATAGGCTGAGCCCAGTATTAGCAACATTTCAGTAGTAACAGTATAGACAGACTCCAGTAGCATTTCAGTTGCAGAAGTATAGGCAGAGCCCAGTAATATTTCAGTAGTAGCAGTGTAGGCAGAGCCCAGTAACATTTCACTAGCAGAAGTATAGGCAGAGCCCAGTATTAGTAACATTTCAATGGTAACAGTATAGACAGACCCAAGTAGCATTTCCGTAGCAGCAGTAAAGGCAGAGTCCAGTATTAGTAACATTTCAGTAGTAACAGTATAGACAGACCCCAGTAACATTTCAGTAGCTGCAGTATATCCAAAAGCAAGAGGTTTGTCAGGAGCACAGTATAAATACCATAAGGTTGAACAGGAGTCCTGCACGCCCACTGGGCTTGGGATCCAAACCAAACCGTTCCTTGGTACAAATGTAACTAAAGTAGTGAAGGCAGCAGATCCAGGTGCCAGGTGCAAAACAATGAAGTTTTCTTTATTTCTTTCCTCCCAGACAGATAAACACGACGTTTCGACTACAAGAGTCTTTGTCAAGTATACTTAACAAAGACTCTTGTAGTCGAAACGTCGTGTTTATCTGTCTGGGAGGAATGAAATAAAGAAAACACTTTATTGTTTTGCACCTGGATCTGCTGCCTTCACTACTTTATTTACATTAGTAGCTGCAGTATAGGCAGAGCCCAGTAACATTTTAGTTGCAGCAGTATAGGCAGAGTCCTGTAACATTTCAGTAACAGCAGTATAGGCAGAGCCCAGTATTAGTAGCATTTCAGTAGTAACAGTATAGACAGACCCCAGTAACATTTCCGTAGCAGCAGTATAGGCAGAGCCCAGTATTAGGTACATTTCAGTAGTAACACTGTAGACAGACCCCAGTAACATTTTAGTTGCAGATGTATACGCAGACCCCAGAAACATTTATGTAGCAGCAGCATTGGCAGACCCCTGTAACATTTCTGCAGCTGAAGTATAGGCAGACCCCTGTAACATTTCTGCAGCTGAAGTATAGGCAAACCCCTGTAACAGTAATGCAATTACGCTCCTCTCCTTTGGCCCAAACTAGTTTCTCAGATAACTGGTAACACAAGAGAAAATACATGATGCGCATTGCTGATCACCTCATCCCAAGCAGGAGGAGGAGGTGGCCTTACAAGGCCAAGAAACCATGACCAGGGCCCGCTGTAGCCTGTGTTGAAAGGATGTGAGCGGGCCCTTGGCCAGGCTCAGTCCCAGCAAATACCTTGTGAGACCCAAGGTGCCACGACTGACATAGCAATGGGAAGTCCATGTGCCCACACAGTACTCATTCTGTCTAGGTTTCGGATAGCTCTATCGACACCGCAAGGGGAAAGCCATCTGCACTATGCACCCTACCTAAGTCAGTCAGTGACTTTGTGCCGGACAGGTAAATCACCGCTATGGGAAGTCTTTGTGCACCCACAGCATAGGCGAGCCGAAGGAACCCAAAGACAGTAATAAACCTGAAGAAATGATAGTGCCCAAACATGCAAGACTTTCACTGTGCCGAGTACATAGGCCTCTGCACACACCCTCAGCAATCGTGGGCATAGAGCAGACTCTGATGCTAGTACAGCTGTCTCATCAATGCAGTAACGCTCCTCTTCTTTGGCCCAAACCAGTGTCTCAGATAACTGTGGTAACACGGGAGAAAATACTTGATGCCCAGTGCTGATCCCCTGACCCCAAGCTGGAGGAGGAGGTGGCATTACAAGCCCAAGACACCATGACCAGGACCCACTATAGTCTGTGTGGGAAGCACGTTAGCGGGCCCAGGGTCAGGCTCGGTTCCAAGCCTCCACCTTTGTGACCCAAGGTGCCCTGAGTTACATAGTAACGGGAAATCCATGTGTCGCAACATAGATAGCTCAACACTGGAAGGGGCAGTCTTTGAGTTCCTTGGCCTAGCCTATGCTGTAAGTCCACAAAGATGGTTACACAGGAAGAAATCGGAGTGCCCAACCATGGGAGAGTTTCGCCCCGCCAAGCAACTTGGCCTCGGCCAGCAATTCTGGCCTAGTCAGTCACTGTATTATTTGTGCCACATAGGTAAAACACCACGATGGGAAGACTTAGTGCACCCATAGTATAGACAAACCGCTGTAACATTCCTGTAACAAAAAGGTATAAACAGACCCCAGGAACATTTCTGTAGCAGCAGTATAGGCAGACCCCTGTAACATTTTTGTAGCTGCAGTATAGGCAGACCCCAGTACCATTTCTGTAGTAGAAGTATAGGCAGACTCCAGTAACATTTCTCTAGCAGCAGAATATGCAGACCCCTGTAACATTTCTGTAGCAGCAGTATCAGCAGACCCCTGTAACATTTATGTAGCAGAAGCATATGCAGACCCCAGTACCATTTTTGTAGCAGCAGTATAGGCTGTGAGGAAGGAGGAGCAGCAGCCATAGGATTCAGAGTTACAGCAGTGGACTGCATAGAAGACTGGGTGCCCGATACATTGCTGAATGCATTTTCTGCCATCCACGACAGGACCTGCTCACACTGCTCTGTTTGCAATAAAGGTCTACCACGTGGACCCATAAATTGTGATATGAAGCTGGGGACTCCAGAAACTTGCCTCTCTCCTAATCCCGCAGCAGCCGGCTGGGATACACCTGGACCAGGAACTTGGCCTGTGCCCACACCCTCACTTGGAACTCCGCATCCTCGCCCGCGTCCACATCCTGGATTACGAATAGAGCAGACACAGACCGCTGTAAATAATTATGGAATTATATGCGTACACTTTCATGCAGAGAGCGTAATCGTAATGCTAACTCCAGGCAGAAAAAAATGGAAGGAAGGCCGCAAACAGGCCTAGCAATGCAATAGTGATGCACCAAAACTCCCACCAGGCACCCATTAAAATGCAGACGGTCAGAAGTAGCCCAACGAAGGAGCTTTCTGGGTTTTTTTTTAAAAAAGAAGACAGGCTATATACTGTGTATATTACTTTCCCTCTATAAGTACCTGTGTTGGCCGTACGCTGAGCGTCAAAGTCACTGCAGACACAGGCCGGCGTAAATCTTGGAATTATGTGCGTAGACTTTGTCGCTGAGAGCGTTATAGTAAGGCAAACTCCAGGCAGAAAAAAATAGTCAGGAAGGCCAAAAACAGGCCTAAGTGCAATAGTGATGGACTAAAACTCCCACCAGACACCCAGTAAAATTTAAACAGTCAGCGGTAGCCCTAAGAAGGAGCTTTTTGTTTTTTTGGTCAAAGAATACAGGCTATATAGTGTGTATATCACTTTCCCTCTATCAGTCGCTGTGACCGTATGCTGTGCGTCTCTAATTCACTGCAGACACAGCCCGATGTAAATAATCTTGGAATTATGTGCGTAGACTTTATCGCTGAGAGCAGTATAGTAAGGCAAACTCCAGGCAGAAAAAAATAGTCAGGAAGTGCAAGTGCAATAGTGATGCACTACAACTCCCATCAGACAACCTCTAAAATGCTCACGGTCACAGGTAACCGTGAGAAGGAGCTTTTATTTAAAAAAAATTTTAAAAAAGAATTCAGGCTATATAGCGTGTATATGACTTTCCCTCTATCAGGGGCTGCCACCGTACGCTACTGTGCGTGAAGTTGACGGCAGATACAGAGCGGTGTAAAAATTTTGGAATCATTGGCGTACAGTTGGAGGCTGACAGCGGTTATGTAACGCTAACTGCAGCCAGAAAAAAATTATACAGAAGGTTGCAAACAGGCCTAGCTGTGCAATAGTGATGGACAACAACTCCCATCAGACAACCTGTAAAATGCACACGGTCATGGGTAGCCCTAAGAAGGACCGTTGGGGTTCTTGTACACAGGATCCTACACTACCACTTTCCGTATCTCAGCAACGCTGTCCCTATACTATGTAATACAGACTGCAGCCTGAGAACGCTATAGCTGTAATGGGGCTGCACGCCCGATATACAAAAAAAAAACAATTTGCAAAACTGCTACCAGCAGCCACAACAGTAATGCACATGGTCAAATGTGGCCCTAAGAAGGACTGTTGGGGTTCTTGTACAGAGGATCCTACACTAACACTTTCCCTATAGCAGCACCAGCACTGTCCCTGATCTCTCCCAGTGTGTGACTGTGGCGAGCCGCGGGCGGCCCCACTTTAAATACTCGGGGGTCACTTCCGGTTCCTGTGCCAGGCTGTAGAGACACACAGTTGAGCAGCTCTGGTAACCTGCTATCCCTACACCAACAAACAAGCACATACAGCCTGCCTGCAAGTGGCTGTGGACAGTGGAGGAGACAGGCAGTAAAACTGCCTCCAGAGGAGCTGCTCTCACTGAAGCCGGGGACACAAATCAAGGAAAGAGCAGCGGAGGTGGCGGCCCGACTGACTGGGCTACCACGTGGAGAGGAGAGAGGTGAGAGGACTCCAGCCAGCAGCCAGAGTGTGTGTAACAGTGTGCTCACAGCCTGTCAGCAATTACAGCTGCAATAAGCGCACTGTTAGGGATAAAATCCATGTTACGTTAATATGCTGTGGGGCTCCAAATCAGAGCTGGTTATGCCGGCCACCATGAGAAAGCAATAGACACAGGCATCACGGTCGTGTCTTAGAGCAATCTGAGTTTATTGTGTACTTTGTCTTTCTTATACAAAAAATAGTAGGCGTATCAGAGGTTGAACTGCTTTACAGAGGTCGACCTGTTTTACTGGTACATAATTTTGTCTTCTTTATAAACAATGCTTTATTTGTTTGTATGTAGACATCGTGTCTGGTATCCTGATTATCATCACACTCTACATTAACAAAGCATTCCATACAACCTTTTGATCAGTGTAACGAGATAAACAAGCTCTTGGAGACATGATGGACGCTTAAGATTACACCTGTACTTAATTTAGCAGAGCTTTTCATAGGACACAGAATAGAGTGTACAATTTAGGCCTACAGCCTCCGGAAACGTATATCAAAGATACATACATATATAAATTAATATGTTCATAACCCTCACAATCCCCCATTTTGAAACAGTCCATCTTGAAAAGAGCCTTTGTAGTGGTACTATCAAGGGTGCTAAGCCACCCCCGCCGGTCTTTCTATCCTCTTCGCCGGATCCCCACTGTTGTTGCTCTTTTACGTATGACTGTTTTAACGATATCGTAGAGGGAGCGATTCCAGATAATTTGCTTGTCTCCGTATCCCACAGAATTTCCATAAATTGCAAACACTCAAAAGAATGAACAAAAGAAACCGTATTAGTAAAGGGTGAAACATAAAATCCATCATCTTTCCTGCAATAGGTGACCATTCAGTAAAAATATCATACCAGTTATACTCTGTGTCTACCTGGATCTTAGTACCTAGGCTGACTAGGTTATCTCCTACCCATACATTTTTCTAATTCCATAAGGGAGAGGTTAGTAACATCCAAATGTTTTTAAAGGTGTTCAGTATCTATCATTAGTCTTACAATTCTACCCAAGGATACAGTCAGAGTTGACATAGGGATAGCATCTGGGTGCTAGTAATACTTTATTGCAGCTTCAGCATCTGGCAAAAAGGTGTAAGTTTCTGTAAATCTATGTATCACCGATATGTTCTGTATACATCCAGACAATGGAGTGATGAGATTATACATACTGGTGGTTCCAGTTCGGTTGGCAACAAAGAATATATACATATTGGGGGCCAACTTCTATCAGCATATAGAAGAAGCAGGTAGCACCGTCCAATCACATATGCTGATTGAAGGCTGCTGGAAACATGGCTCATATGCGGCTGTACTCCGTCCGCATGCTAGGCCATCCAGTGTTTCCTCACAGTTCTCTATACCATGGGTTTTATTTTCACTATAAATCATAGTACCTGTGAACTTGGGCAACCAATATTGTAAAGCATATAGAGGCGGTCCGAGCACCACAGGTAGTACTACAGACTTACACATCAGGCTTGTGTCCTTTACATCATAAAATCATTTCCCCAGTGCTATACTCATCAGAGCATTCTACACCATCAGCCCCGGGCCGTATCCAGGATGCTACTGGAATTACATTCTTGAGAATATTTCTCCACAATTTTTCATTATTTGTCATCACATCTGACTGCTTTGTCCCTCTCGTGAATCATATATACATATTGCAGGCTACATTGTGTATAGTTCATGAATTTACTCATATTTACAAACAAATCCTTTTAAACCGCAAAACCAGATTAAAAAGCGTTAATACATCCTTATCATATCCTAATGCAAGACATCGGGGGAGGAACAAGGAAGGCATGCATTGTGCCTGAACATTTATCAATCTAGAAACATCCTGTCCTACCCCAGCCATTTTATTCTTCATCACCTCTAAATCTATAGAGTTTAGAACCCCTACACCTGTACCAATTCCCCCTAATAGGGTATCATACCATTTTCGTTTTCCTCTGGTGCAGGGTTTCATTGCCTGAAGAGAAATATTATAATGCAATATGGTTTTCTGGCTCTTTGTGGATGATAAGGGGTGTCAAATGCCTGGGAGTTACCCAGGGCAGACATGAAGTGTTGCATTATTTCACCTGTGAAATGTGTACCTCTATCTGACTCGATTACCTCTGGTACCCCGTATCTGCAGATTACCTTATTCATGAGCTTCTTTTCGGTTACCTGCTCATTTACTTTTGTAACAGGGTACGCCTCCAACCTGAAAAACATCAACAACAAGCACATATTCATACTTCCCAACACGTGGGAGCTGAATGTCGTCAATTTGCAATCCCTGAAATGGGTAGAGTGGTCCTGGCAAGTGCCTTTGTGGTCAATTTACTTCTACCCTGTTGCTTACGGCATAGCTCATGCAAAACTGGACAAATGATGTAGCAGCTACAAAGAACCCAGGGGGCAACCCTTTCTCTCTCAAGCGTAGGTAACATAGCTGCCTTCGATAGGTGAGTCTTTCCATGGATCAGCTGGGCCATCATGGGGTACAGGGATCGTGGTAGGCAAGTTACTGACTGTTTGCCATACTCCACCCTGTTCTACTGCTCCCATATTAGTCCATTTATCTTTTTCTTCTTTGCTGGCTTGTGACTGTAATGTCTTTAGTACATCAATGTTCAAATTTTTATCAAAGTCCAAATCATAGTCTCTGACTTGTGCGGTCAGTATCTTTTCTTCTTTCTTCCACGGCTTGAGGGCCGCTGTCTGCGCTGAAGTCTGCTAGGGCATTGCCTTTTGCTTCTGCACTGTTGGCTTTAGTATGAGTTTTCACCTTCAGGATTGCTACTTTGTCTGGTAGGAGTAGGGCTTTCATAAGGTTCTGTACTGCTACACCATTCTCAATGGGTTGTCCTACAGAAGTTTAAAAAATGTCTGGCCTTCCATATTGGGCCGGAACCATGATCTATGCCGAATACATACCAGGAGTCAGTGTAAATGGTTACCTTCTGTCACTCTACACGCCTCAGTGAGGGCCTTCAGTTCCGCTTCTTGTACTGAGACATGCGGAGGCATTCTGCTTTTAGAGATCTTGTTGTGTGAACACTGCATATCTGGTGTGGAGTTGTCAATCACCCTGGTACCATCTATAAAATACAACTCAAAATATGTATTAACAAGGGGTTTCAATAACTCTTTAAAACGTAAACTTTCTTGTTGCATCAATGCTAGACAATCATGCTGATATTCTATTCCAAATAGATCACGTTCTTATTTGCAAAAATTTTTAAAAATAGCTGATCTGTAATACATAGATCACCTATGCATCCCCCTCCCCCATTTGATCACCTATGCCTCCCCCTCCCCCATTTGAAACAGGATACTCGATTGGAAGAAGAGTAGCCGGGTTCACCATTGAAAATAAATATTAAAAGGGGGGGCATGAGCAAAGCACATTGCAACCTTATTTGACGAGCTAGAGACAGGTGTTTAGGTTGTACTTGAGTGAGTATACTCTGGATGTCATGAGGGGTGAGAACCACTAGGGGGTAGTTCAGGACCAACTCAGAAGACTTGTCAACCATTGCTTGTACTGCTGCTACCGCACGGACTCAGGAGGGGGCTCCTCAGGCTATCGGATCCAATCTCATGGAGTAATACCCAAGTGGCCGTGGACGTCCTCCATGTTTTTGCGTCAATACTGCTGTCGCATGAAAGGCCAGGGACGGCAGTATGAGACAAGTCCCAAAAAGGTGCGAAGCTTTGGCAGCAGAAGATACAGAAATGGCTTGAACTGCAGCCCTGCGTCGTTCTGTGAGATGTCTGCCTTCTTGAGCTAGACAACAACCTTTTGTTTACAAAGCTGTAATTTTTCCTTTTTAAGCCTTGCAGCCATTTTCTGCTAAAAAAAATTTTTTAGAAGAGAAATAGATGCAGATTGACATGTTTCAGATCCTCAGCACAAAGCTGGAAAGTCATTAACATATTGCAACAGCACAGTCCCCTCAGGCGGAGTCCAAGCCTGCAGGACAGTTACATAAATGCCCTTTTGTCTGAAAAAGGGTCGGAGATTCAGACTGTCTCCACTCTGGCTTATTATCTATGACCTTAGGGATTCCAATAGACCTTCTACAAAAGCCATACTAAGTACATGTTTGCCCATCTTTTCTATGCCCCTATACCCCTGATCTGACTAATATTGTTGAAGGCGGGCATAGAATTGTTTTACACTTTCTTCCTTCTCTTTGTGTGATATTAGAAAGAGACAAGGAGGATTCTCTCAAATTTTTGTTTTTCTTTTTCCCAATGTTAAAAATATTTTACCACTTCTCAATTCTCTATGTTTAATTTAATCCTAATCTGTGCCACAATAGTTTTTCACATAATTTTAGATTATAGTTCCCGCTGCCTTCCCTGTTTTACATATACTCCTGCATCTCCTCCTTGTCCTCCTTCTCATGCTTCCACTCACTAGCCTTGGATCTAGTGAGCATAGGCATAACCGGTTTGCACCGAGGAGCTCCGCAAGCAGGGCAGCTCTCTCTCCAATCCGGGTTCTGTTGTCCACAATGCCAGCAGGTCCATCCCTCCAGTCCAATGTTTGACCTTGGAGTGGATGACTTGGCATAGGGTGGGGAGGAGACGGTTGGAATTGAGATGAAGGAGGGGGTGAAGATGGAAGAGGGAACTAACCCGACAATGAGAGAACATCTTTGAATTCTTTTCTCATTTCATTTTCAGCTACTGAACAGTATATATATATATATATAATACAACATACTTCCTGTGTAGCCAAATATAACCAATTCTTAATTCAGATTTCTTTGCAAAGACAAGTAGGTCTTCTAAAGCCCAGTACTCCCCACCCTTTGAAATTTATCTTATCTTCTATAGAACACAGAAACTTGTCCAGACAGATAGCAAAGCTGTATAACAGGTTCCACTGCCTGTGACCATCTTCTATTGTGTGTAACTAACCTGGGCTGTCTATTTAAGATTAACCCAGAATGTAATACACTTGCCCCCACCTTACAAAACTGCAAATTCACACTCACTAAGGGGGTTTTATTCATTCCTATACGGACTGATAATATGTGAAGTAGAAATTGGGATTGTATTTACTGTACACCAGACTTCCAATAATGAGCGAATTATGTATAGATAAGAAAAACTCTTAGTACCGCGGTTTTTACACAATTCGCTCAGAATAGGCTACCCAATGACAAACACAATACAACTTATGCCCATTTCTACCCACATACTGATATTCACCACACTGTGACCACTCAGCGGCCAATATATTATAGGGGGCTTTATTCCACCCTGGCATAATTAACAATTCATCGGACACGTCTTTGTTCTTAGCTACCGACATTTTCGTACTATTGCGGATTTTCTTAAACAGCGACATTTTCACACTAAGCCCGATTATCACAAGAAATTCTTCAACTATCAGTTTATCAAAATTTTCCTTTAAAACAAACTAGTGTATTACTCTCTGCGTAATCCGGTTCACAGCGCCATTTATGTATTGCTGCAAGGAGCAAGACTTAGTTCAAATTACGCTTTAAAGAGAGTTAGACACTATAAAAGATTCATACTGTAGTTGATTGGGACCCTAATAAGTGGGATGGGGACCAATATTCATTTGCCAATTTCTTTAGCTATCTTTCACACCTTATCCTCTTTACCAGCAGTATGGACAATGGCTGGCGGTTTATGTACACCAAGAGGCTTATTATTTTTATTCTTTCACACACATAAAACAATTGTTTGTTTCACTATTTTCTTTTGCAGTCTTCCATACCTTATCCTCTTTACCAGCACTATGGCCAATGGCTGGCGGTTTATATACACCAAGAGGCTTATTATTTTTATTATTATTTTCTTTATACACTCTTCAAATAAAATACTGTTGTTCATTGAAGATGAATTACACTTTAAATAGAACTTTTGTTATTAATTTGACTAAAGTACTTATCAGGTGTTTCAAGTACACAATTATCTCATATTAATATCTTAATTCAATAATATTCAAATTAACACAACCCAATATTTTTGAATTCCACATATTCCACGAATCTGTATATACATATATACACTGTGGTAATCCTGGGCTATTATCTCACACAACTAGTCTCAGGAATAAAATTAGATAATTAGATGCCCCTCCTTTGGTCACTCCATTTGTTCAAGTGAGAGACTTAACATGGAGTCTAAGAGTGACCTTCACTCTATACATTACCACAATATACATATATATACACCAACATCCACTTAAAATGGAGACACACTTCTCACCTAGGCTGGACTGTGTGTAGGGTGGAGCAAGACCTGTTCCTATTGTTCTTCCCTCCCATCTCCTTACATCACCTAGCTCCACCCCCTGTGGTCTGGCTCAGCATTTGGTCATTTTTGCTTCATTTCGTTTCTGGTTACCGGACAGTATACACCATATAACACAGTCTAACTCTCATACAGGTCCTTCCATTTATACACACACATAAAGACAAAAACATTTGCATGTCAGTTACTATTTTTTTTTTTTTTTGTCAGTACTTTAAGTGTCAGTACTTCCTCACTTGTCTAAAAGTGTCGGTACTTCCCAACCCTGCTTATTTCCCCCCGTCTCAATTACTTCTCTTATACCTATAAGAGGCTCCCATCAGGGATTTTATCCCCTGAAAATTTTAGGCTTCCCTGGTACAATTTATACCATGCCTTCCCGAGATCGGCAAGCGGGTTTCATATTCTGTACTTCCTCACCCTGCATATTTTACCTCGTCTCTACTACTTCTCTTATGTTTATAAGAGGATCCCATCAGGGGTTTTATCCCCTGAAAATTTTAGGCTTCCCTGGTATAACTTATACCATGCCTTCCAGAGATTGGCAATAGGGTATCATATTCTGTACACTGACCATGCAAAGTAACAAATAAAGACAATAACAGTTAAACACCCGCACAGCATATTCAGCCCACCATATGAATTCTTAAAAAACTTGAAGATTTATAAGAGGCATGCACTTCTTACCCCTCGGACAGGAAAGGAGCAGCCAGGAAGCACGGATAGATTGTGGCAAGATAAAACCTTACCTTACTGCGCAGTTTTTGTCAATCCGTGGTTCCGAGTGGCTCCTTATCCCATCTGGGTCCGGGGGGGTTCGAGGTGTAGGTGGTCCTCTTGTTCCATCAAGCCCCACGTTGGGCGCCAATTTTGTTAGGGATAAAATCCATGTTACGTTAATATGCTGTGGGGCTCCAAATCAGAGCTGGTTATGCCGGCCACCATGAGAAAGCAATAGACACAGGCATCACGGTCGTGTCTTAGAGCAATCTGAGTTTATTGTGTACTTTGTCTTTCTTATACAAAAAATAGTAGGCGTATCAGAGGTTGAACTGCTTTACAGAGGTCGACCTGTTTTACTGGTACATAATTTTGTCTTCTTTATAAACAATGCTTTATTTGTTTGTATGTAGACATCGTGTCTGGTATCCTGATTATCATCACACTCTACATTAACAAAGCATTCCATACAACCTTTTGATCAGTGTAACGAGATAAACAAGCTCTTGGAGACATGATGGACGCTTAAGATTACACCTGTACTTAATTTAGCAGAGCTTTTCATAGGACACAGAATAGAGTGTACAATTTAGGCCTACAGCCTCCGGAAACGTATATCAAAGATACATACATATATAAATTAATATGTTCATAACCCTCACAGCACCTGAGCTGAAGAAGTGACTTATCAAATTCATTAATTGCACTCAGGAGTGCTGGCACAGGGCTGAGCAAGGGGAGTAATTTATTAATTTATTCACTGCACTCAGGGCGTGTCTGTAACCAGCTGACCTAATTACATCCCCACTGCCCCAGAGACAGACTTTGCTACAGTTCATCTCCCCACTAGTGGAGATAAAATACTCTGGTGACCAAAGTGAAAAGCACACAGTGACAGCAAATTCTCATTTCTATTGTATAGACTGCTCCTTCTCCTACTCTGCTTCAGCTTCAGCCTCAGAGGAGCAGAAGAAGTTGTCAACAGGAGTTTGACCAGCCAGGAGGAGTTATAGAGGGCTGTTCCACAATTGCCCAAACAAAACCTTTAAGAGAAACACAGTGGACTTACGCAGAAAAACACACTGAATCCTCCCCAAAACACTAGCAATACTCCCTTAACTAATATCTAATATTACTCTGACAGGAGGAACGACTGAGGATTCAGATTAAGAGAAAGTCAGCGTAACTCCATGCCAGGACACCCTACCACTATTATAGAAAAAATAAAAATGCCCTTACCCTCCCAGAAGTAATATGTGGGAGAGACTCATGGCCAACATGGAGGAGGCATTTTCTTAGCCACTTACCAGGCGGACCCCCCCCCCCCCCCCCCTTCCTCTATCAACTAGCAGCGGTGTAGGGCAAACAGAGAATCCCAGTTCAACAAATTATAAAGGATTTAACTTTCGCCACTCAAGATGGTCAAGATTGGTCCTAACAAAAATATGGACATGGGCGCTACTAGCAAATCTGGAAATATAGACAACTTTATGAAAAAAACACAGCCACTTCTCTCAGCACCCTCAGCACATCAGATGCCATCCTCTGTGAAAAAAGCTACGCTGATGACCTCCAACACCAGGGCAGACAAAACTAGCAGTGAGGATGATGATCCTGCAAGTAACAGAGAAATGCCCATCACTAGAGACTTCCTCACCAGAGCGCTGGAACCCCTCATGAGAGAAATACAGGACTTTAGACAGGAGATGAGTCCGATAAGAGGGAGAGTGGAGCAGCTGGAAACAACACAAGAGAAGCTGGTGACCTACACCACAGCCGCTACCTCATCTTTCACAACCTGTCAAGGTCATCTAAATCGAATTGTCGACTGGCTGGAGGATCAAGAGAATCGAGGGAGGAGAAACAACCTCCGAATTAAAGGTGTCCCTGAATCCATCCTACCGGAGTCCATCACTTGAGCAATAAGGCAGCTCTTTATCACATTGCTAGGTGACAACTACCCAGAGGAGATCATCATAGAAAGAGCACACAGGGCCCTGAGACCGAGACCCAGGCAAGATGAACCACCCAAAGATATAATCTGCAGGCTGCTTACTTCCAACGTCAGAGACAACATCCTGAGAAGAAGCAGAACCTATGGAGAACTATTACTGGAAGGAGCCAAAGTCTCAATTTTCCAAGACCTGGCCAGAGTCACCCTCTCTAAAAGGAACGTGCTAAGACCCCTGACAGAAGTCCTCAGGAGCAAAAAGATACCATACAAATGGCTCTTTCCATTCGGCTTAGCATTTGCAACTGAAGGAAAAAGGTTCCAAATCCGGAAACACACTGACCTTTCTGACATATATGAGGCTTTGGGAACAGAGGATTTGAGAATTCCAGATTGGGCTGCTATCCAGGACATTGGAGACTTACCAACTATTACAACTTCCCGAAAATTCATCCCGCGCTCACCGGCAGCCCATTGCTTTCAATGGAGCCGGCTGTATTGCCGGCTCCATTGAATTCAATGGGCTAACATCGTAACAGCTGTGGCAGGGGAGAACGATCTTAATGCTGAGATAATTTTTTTTTTTTATCTTTACACATTTTAGGATGATTTTCAGGTAAGGGCTTATATTTTTAAGCCCTTCCCGAAAATTCATCCCACGCTCGCCGGCAGCCCATTGCTTTCAATGGAGCCGGCTGTATTGCCGGCTCCATTGAATTCAATGGTCAGTGCTCGTTTAATCGAGACGAGTACCGCGTGGTGCTCGTCTCGAGTAACGAGCATCTCGAGTACCCTAATACTCGAACGAGCATCAAGCTCGGACGAGTATGCTCGCTCATCTCTACTGTACGCCATAAGTGGACATTCCTTGAATTGCACCACTTTCTCACAGCCATTCAAAAGTAAAGGCCAATGTTTGTTGATGATTCCAGACAGTATTCTACTAGTGACACCATACATAGACACAAAGGGAATTCTATTCATATTCTTTTTGGTTTTAGGAGTCAGTAGGCTACTACGCTCGACCTCCTGTACTTTCCGTTTGGTTTTATCAATCAGTGAGGGGGGGTAACCTCTTGTGATGAATTTGCGGCACATCTCACTAAGTCTCAAGTCAAAATGGGAGTCATCAGTAACACGGCGTACCCGTAGCATCTGGCTAAATGGTAGCGACTTGATCATCCGTGTAGGATGAAAGCTGTCAAAATGTAGTACATTGTTTCTGTCGGTTTTTTTCGTAAACAAATCAGTGGATAGTTGCGACGAGTCTTTGTACACTAATACATCCAAAAATTGTATTTTTTCATTTGACAGAACAACAGTAAACTGGAACTTTGGGTAGATTGAATTTAGGAAGCTCTGAAATTCCAAAAGCCCTGAGATACTGTCATCCCAAACCAGAAAAATATTGTCTATATACCTTAGCCATTTCCGCACATGAGGCCAGAAATGGGAGGTATAGACGTATGACTCTTCGAACCGCCGCATATATATGTTGGCATATGACGGGGCTACATTAGAGCCCATGGCGGTGCCCTGTCGCTGCCCGTAGTTCTCTTTGGTTTTTATCAAAGGAAATATTTTATGATATGTATGTACGTTGAAATATTTGTTTAGTGTTTATACACTTTTGTTATTGAATTTATAGGCTTGAAAAAGACCTCTACAGGTCGAAACTTCGCCTAATTTTTAAACTATGAAACAATAAAGCATGTTCCTTTAGACAAGGAGTTTTTTTTTGTGCATCACTATATGCTGCCAGCTTTTCTGCTATACGTGTTTCCCCAAGGGGCCTATGTTCATAGCCCTGTTGGTGGCTCTGCATCTATCTAATTAGATTTTTTTGCTACAGAGAACTAAGATTCTCCTCTACTTAAAAATACTATTTTTCTCTAATTTGCCTCCCCACTAGTATTTCACTCTGGTGGCTTAGAGTGAGTGCCGTGGTTTTTTGCTTACTACTGGTCCAGGTGAATCGCAGCCGGCTGCTGTGGGATTAGGAGAGAGGCAAGTTTCTGGGGTCCACAGCTTCATATCACAATTTATGGGTCCACATGGTAGACCGTTTTTACAAAATGAGCAGTGTGAGCAGGTCCTGTCGTGGATAGAAGAAAATGCATCCAGCAACGTATCGACCACCCAGTCTTCTACGACGTCCACTGCTGCAACTCTGAATCCTCTGGCTGCTCCTCCTCCTTCCTCCCAGCCTCCTCACTCCATGAAAATGACACATTCTGATGAGCAGGCAGACTCCCACGAACTGTTCTTGGGTCCCTGCCTTGATTGGGAAAAAGTGGTTCCTCTCCCACCTGAGGAGTTTGTCATGACCTATGCCCAACCTTTGGAAAGTTCCCGGGGTCCGGGTGATGAGGCTGGGGACTTACGGCAACTGTCTCAAGAGCTTTCAGTGGTTGAGGAGGTCGATGATGATGATGATGATGATGAGACATAGTTGTCTATCTGTGAGGTAGTAGTAAGGGCAGTAAGTCCGAGGGAGGAACGCACAGAGGATTCGGAGGAAGAGCAGCTGGACGATGAGGTGACCGACCCCACCTAGTTTGCTAAGCCTACTGAGGACAGGTCTTCAGAGGGGGAGGCAAGTGCAGCAGCAGGACAGGTTGGAAGAGGCAGTGGGGTGGGCAGGGGTAGAGGCAGGGCCAGAATAAAGACTCCCCCAATTGTTTCCCAAGACACCCCCTCGCGCCAAGCCACCCTGCAGAGGCCTAGGTCTTCAAAGGTGTGGATGTTTTTCAGTGAGAGCGCGGACGACCGACGAACTGTGTGTGCAACCTGTGTCGCGCCAAGATCAGCCGGGGAGCCACCAGTACCAGCCTCACCATCACCAGCATGTGTAGGCATATGATGGCCAAGCACCCCACGAGGTGGGACGAAGGCTGTTCACCGCTTCAGGGTCGCACTACTGCCTCTCCCCCTGTGCCCCAACCTGCCACTCAGTTCCAACCCCCCTCTCAGGACACAGGCACGAGCGCCTCCCGGCCTGCACCCACACCCTCACCTTCGCTGTCCTCGGCCCCATCCAGCAATGTCTCTCAGCGCAGCATCCAACTGTTGCTAGCGGAAGCCTTTCAAAAACATGATGGCGGCGGCGGTCCCAGGCTACTCGGTCCCCAGTCGCCACTATTTTTCCCGGTGTGCCATCCCAGCCCTACACCAGCACGTCTCCCGCAACATCAATCGTGCCCTCACCAACACGGTTACTGGGAAGGTCGACTTAACCATAGACATGTGGACAAGTACTGGCAGGCAGGGCCACTATATCTCCCTGACGGCACACTGGGTGAATTTGGTGGAGGCTGGGACCGAGTCAGAGCCTGGGACCGCACACGTCCTACCCACACCCAGAATAGTGGGTCCTTCCTCGGTTCGGGTATCTGCGGCGGTCTATGCCACCTCCTCTAAACCCTCCCCCTCCTTTTCCTCCTATGCAACCTCTACCTCTCAATTAAGAAATGTGAGCAGCACGTCGCCAGCAGTCGGCGTGGCGCGGCGCGGCAGCACAGCGGTGGGCAAGCGTCAGCAGGCCGTACTGAAACTACTCAGCCTAGGTGTCAAGAGGCACAGGGCCCCCGAGCTGTTGCAGGGTCTGACTGAGCAGACCGACCTCTGGCTTTCGCCGCTGAGCCTCCAACCGGGCATGGTCGTGTGTGACAACGGCCAGAACCTGGTGGCGACTCTGGAGCTCGGAAGCCTCACACACGTGCCATGCCTGGCCCACGTCTTCAATCTGGTGGTTCAGCGGTTTCTGAAAAACTACCCGCACTTGTCCAACTTGCTCGGCAAGATGCACCACGTCTGCGCACATTTCCGCAAGTCCACCACGGACGCTGCCACCCTGCGGACCCTGCAACATCCGTTTAATCTGCAGAGCACCGGCTGCCGTGTGACGTGCCCACTCGGTGGAATTCTACGCTCCACATGTTGGCCAGGCTGTGTGAGCAGCGAAGAGCTATAGTGGAATACCAACTCCAACATGGGTGGCGTTGTGGGAATCAGCCTCCCCAATTCTTTACCGAGGAGTGGGCCTGGATGGCAGATATCTGCCAGGTCCTCGGAAACTTTGAGGAGTCTACCCAGATGGTGAGCGGCGATGCTGCAATCATTAGCGTCACCATTCCTCTGCTATGCCTGCTGAGAAGTTCGCTGCAAAGCATGGAGGAGGAGGCGGAAGAGACAGCTGGGCCCATTGCAGAGGGTAACCATGCTGCTTGCCTCCCATCTGTTCAGCGTGTATGGCCTGTGGAGGAGGAGGAGGAGGAGGATCTTGAAAGTCCTCTTCCTAGTGAGGACAGCCATGTCTTGCGTACTGGCACCCTGGCACACATGGCTGACTTCATGTTAGGCCGCCTTTCTCGTGACCCTTGTGTTATCCGCATTCTGGCCACTACGGATTACTGGGTGTATACCCTTCTCGACCCCCAGTATAAGGAGAACCTTTCCACTCTCATTCCCGAAGAGGAAAGGGGTTCGAGAGTGATGCAATACCACAGGGCCCTGCTGGACAAACTGATGGTAAACTTCCCATGTGACAGCACTAGTGGTAGAAGGGGCACTTCCGAGGGCAAAGTAGCAGGGGAGGTGCGGAGATCAGGCAGCATGTTCAGCGCAGGCAGGGGAACACTCTCCAAGGCCTTTGACAGCTTTTTGGCTCCCCAGCAAGACTGCGTCACCACTCCCCTGTCAAAGCTAAGTCGGAGGGAGCCTTGTAAAAAGATGGTGAGGGAGTACGTAGCCGATCGTACCACCGTCCTCCGTGATGCCTCAGCTCCATACAACTATTGGGTATCAAAGCTGGACATGTGGCACGAACTTGCGCTGTATGCCCTGGAGGTGCTGCTTTGCCCTGCCGCTAGCGTCCTGTCAGAGAGGGTGTTTAGTGCAGCTGGGGGAATCATCACGGACAAGCGTACCTGCCTGTCAACTGCCAGTGCCGACATGCTTACACTAATAAAGATGAACAAAGCCTGGATTTCCCCAGACTTCTTTTCTCCACCGGCGGAGAGCAGCGGAACCTAAAGATTCTTATCGCTGCAACCGCAGATAAAAGCACTCTTCTCTATCTCCGGGAACACGGGGCATTTCTCTTTGTCAATCTGTCTCTGACATTAGTCCTCCTCCTGCTACTCCTCCTCCAGAAACAACATGTCATCGCGCTGAATGGCCAATTTTTCTGCGGTCCAAAAGGCTCATCTACCGATGTTTTTACAATTTTTTTAAGTTTCAAAAGTATTGAGACTCTTACATGAACCAATTTTTTCAACAGGGCTGCCTACAGGCTCTGTTACAAATTAAGCAACAGTGAGCTGTATCTTTAAAAAATGTTTATGGGTTTCACCTGCCCTCTCGGTTGATACATTTTTCAGAGGTACACTTGTACTCTTGGTACATTAATTTTTCGGGCCCATGCCTACACTCTTATCCAACTAATTTTTCCGGCCTTCGCCTACGCTCATGGTATCCCAATGTTTCAGAGGTTGGCCCATACTATTACTACATAAATTTTACTGGGGTCTCCCTGCCTGCCTATACTTCTGCTACGAGAAAGTTACAGGGGTCTGCCTATACTGTCACTTACATGTTACAGTGGTCTGCCTATATTGCTGCCACTTGAATGTTACAGGGGTCTGCCTATACTTCTGCAACAGAAATGTTACTGGGATCTGTCTATAGTGTTACTACTGAAATGTTACAAATACTGGGCTCTGCCTGTACTGCTGCTACTGAAATGTTACAGGGGTCTGCATATACTGCTGCAACTGAAATGTTACTGGGGTCTGCCTCTACTGTTACTACAGAAATGTCACTCGGCTCGGTCTATACTGTTACAACAGAAATGTTACTGGGGTCTGTCTATACTGTTACTACAGAAACAGCCAACATGTATTTCCTCTCACGTAAGCGCAGCTATCCGGGGCATTGCAATGGGATTTCTTTCTGTACCGTCTGTGTGTTCCTGCTAGCCACCCATGCTGCGGGTGCACACAGACTTGCCATAGCGGAGTTGTACCTGCCTGGCACTTTTAAAGAAACCACGAATGTCTAGGGCATGGCATGTGGGCCAAAGCCAACATGTATTTCCTCTCACGTAACCGCAGCTATCCGGGGCACTGCAATGGGATTTCTTTCTGTACCGTCTGTATGTTCCTGCTAGCCACCCATGCTGTGTGTGCACACAGACTTGCCATAGCGGATTTGTACCTGCCTGGCACTTTAAAAAAACCTAGAATGTCTAGGGCATGGCGTGTGGGCCGCAGCCAACATGTATTTCCTCTCACGCAACCGCAGCTATCCAGGGCACTGCAATGGGATTTCTTTCTGTACCGGCTGTGTGCTCCTGCTAGCCACCCATGCTGCGGGTGCACACAGACTTGCCATAGCAGAATTGTACCTGCCTGGCACTTTTAAAGAAACCACGAATGTCTAGGGCATGGCGTGTGGACCAAAGCCAACATGTTTTTTCTATCACGTAACCTCAGCTATCCGGGGCACTGCAATGGGATTTCTTTCTGCACCGTCTGTGGGTTCGTGGGGGCCACGCATGCTGTGGGAGCACACAGACTCCCCCTTGAGGTGTTTTACCTGTCTGCCCCCAAAACACTGACAGACTTGGGTAGGGTGCAGTGTGCAGATGGTTTACCCCTTGCGTTGTCAATGAGGTATCCGACACCCAAACAGAATGAGTAGTGTGTGGACACATGGAGTTCCCATTGGACACAGGGTCATGCGGGGGGGGGGGGGGGGGGGGTTGGGCAGCATGTAACCCAGGAGAAGAGGCAGTGGTGTGTCCCGCAGGCAGTGATTGTGCTTGGTTGGAGGTAGTGTGGTGATTAGCTAAGGTGTGCTTTGCTAATGAGGGTTTGTCCAAAGTAAAAATTGTTAGGGGGGTGGGGCACTCTTGCCGCTATTGTGGCTTAATAGTGAGACCTGGGAACCTGAGATGCAGCCCTGCATGTTGGCCCCCGCCTGCCCTATCCGTTTCTGTGTCGTTTCCATCACTTTCGTAGGTTTTGCAGATTTGCACAAATGAAAACCTTAGCGAGCATCGGCCATATACAAAAATGCTCAAATCGCCCATTGACTTCAATGGGGTTCGTTACTCGAAAGGAACCCTCGAGCATCGCGGAAAGCTTGACTTGAGCAACGAGCACCCGAGCATTTTCGTGCTCGCTCATCTCTAATTGTAACCCAAAAAAAGGGTGAAATGAGGTATTGGTCTATAATATGGCCCAATTTTGCAAATACACAACATGGTATTTGTATTGATATAATTTGCGTTAATTGGGCCATATTATACCAGCTCCCAACCCTCGCCAAGGGTCCTCATTGTCTAGTGAGTCTTTAACTGAAAGAAAAAAAATACCTAACAAAAATTTGGAAGCCGGTAAAAAGAAACAACAACATGGTTTAAAAAGTCTTGATCGTCAGGCTTCGTGGATAGAGGCCAGATGCCCTGGAACTTCTCCCTGAGGTTCCAGGAAGTAGTCCACGAAGCGGTCTCTAACCTGAAGTCCACAAGATGCAGGCCTATTCAATCGGTTCTGATCCACACCTTCAACTGTTGAGATTGTTGGTAGTAGATCATCCGCAACTGTCCAACTCGCGTCGTTGATCTACTAAAAACTATACAGAACCACGTCAACTATAACTACCGAACACGCGTTTTTAGGTTCCATCTAAATAGTGCCTAGGAAAACTCGCCATTTACTGGTAAGCATTCCAAAGTCACATTTGACGAAACATCGAGCCCGTGTGAGCCGATAGTCAAAGACTCGTCTGGTATCCAACTCTCTGCAGGCAAATGGCCGCATAATATTAGTTGACAGGCCAAAGCCCTCATCCGCAACAAGTACGAATGTGGCAATTGGACCTGGAGAACCAGGAACCAGCCGTGGCTCTGGCAGGGTCAGCTGATTGGACAGAAGCTGCTGGCCTATTTTGTAAACCCTGAAGATGCGAGCATTACGAGAGCTTTCATAGACTCCAATATCAACCATTACAATCCAGTAGTTACTATCGGCTACTGCCAACAGGACTACGGAACAGTAATGTTTGTAGCTAAAATATCAGGACCCTGAGCACAGCAGCTTCTTCACATGGATGCGCTTGCCATTCAGGACCCTGATGCAGTTTGGAAACTGTGCTGCTCCTGCGAAACCACAGCAATCTCAAGCCACTGTTGCTGAGAGGGCAGCAGCATGATAGATCTCAAACGCTCCCAGGTCATATTGCAGGTCCTTCTGACAATTCCAGTGATGGTGGTATGGCCCAACAGGAACTCATAATGCAGGGATGCAAATGAGTTCCTGGTTGTGAGGAATCTGTAACGACAACACTGATACAAATGGGGAAATGAATTCTAGGATAAAAAAGAATAAAGCTAACACATATACAGATATGAAGGCCTTCCAAAAGAACAAAGGACTAGCAAAAAAGCTAACACACATACAAATACGAAGGCATTACAAAAGAGTAGCAAAAAAGATAACACATGTACAAATATGGAGGTCTTGCAAAAGAACAAAGGGAAACAGACTGAAGGGAAAAAGGGATAGAAAACGGAAAAAAAAACAAAAACATTAAACAGCTTGATCCGCAGGGTGACCAGCAAGCGCTCCTCAGGGGAGATACAGAGCCTCATATTTATATTTGTAAAGGTCAAGCCAAGCTGCCACTTGTCCAGCTGGCGGCAGAAGGATGAAAACTTTTCTGGGTGGGTCCTCAGGTGATGCGAAGTGATCCTTTTGTGCCACCAGAGGTTGAACCCAGAACATCCGCTTTTTACTTGTGGGCTCTACCACCGGTGTCTCTTCATCCTCAAAAAAGGTGGCATAGATTAGCCATGCCATCAAAGCAGAAGCCCTTTTAGAAGGCAAGTTCCAATGTGGCAGCTCTCTCCTCAACTCCAGCACAAAGGAAATGAAGTCTTGGCATTTACATTCCCATTTTAAAAGTTTTTTTCCAAAGTGGGCAACTTTCTATAGGTTGGGAAACTATTGGGATGTGGCTACATTTTTTTCCACGCGGATGATCCTTTATCCATACGTGTACATCCGCGCTTAAAAATTCTGCAATCATCGACAAATACGCGATCATCTGCAACTAATTTTAATTCAAATTCGAGACAAAAAACAAGTTTTCCACAGCATAAGTCTGCATGCAAAATCCGCACGTGCCGTGTGCATGAGGCCTTATCCATATATTATTCCTATGTTCTACTTGCACTAATAAAGGATTATTAGTACATCTAAAATCATGAAGGTTATTTTCATCTTGACATGTAAAAACATCAAAAGTTTGGAATGTATTCCAACTTTTTGATGTTTTCCCATGCATCTGCTGAGGACTTTTAGCATGCTTGAAATTGCACTAAGTCGGTGGTGGGCTGCTACGAATAAGTGTATGCTAACGACATTTCTAGGCACCTATAATCTATCCATGGTCAAAGGCACTCAAGTCACTATATTTACCCATGACTACTATAAAATGGTGCCTTTATCTACACAGAGAAGAGGTCAGCACTAGAGATGAGCGAGCACACTCGTCCGAGCTTGATGCTCGTTCGAGCATTAGGGTGCTCGAGATGCTCGTTACTCGAGACGAGCACCACGCGGTACTCGAGTCAATTCCATTTCTTTCCCTGCATGTTTAGCGCCATTTTCTAGCCAATAGACACGCAGGGAAGGCATTACCACTTCCTCCTGTGACGTGCCAGCCCTATCCACCCCCCTGCAGTGAGTGGCTGGCGAGATCACGTGACCGCCGAGTACTTAAAGCGGTCCCGCCCGCGACTCGCCTCAGACACACGCTGGCAGAGGTTAGGGAAAGTGCTGCTGTTGATATAGGGAAAGTGTTAGTGTAGGATCCTGTCCTCAAGAACCCCAACGGTCCTTCTTAGGGCCACATCTGACCATGTGCATTACTGTTGTGGCTGCTGGGAGCAGTTTTGCACCAACATTTTTTTTTCATCTCGGCTGTGCAGGCTATAGCCTTCTCAGTCTGCAGCCTATTATACAGAGTATAGGGAAAGTGCTCCTGAGATAGGGACAGTGGTAGTGTAGGATCCTGTCTACAAGAACCCCAACAGTCCTTCTTAGGGCTTCCTCTGACCGTCTGCATTTTACTGGGTGGCTGCTGGGAGTTGTAGTGCCTCACTATTACGCAGCTAGGCCTGTTTGAAGCCTTCCATATAATTTTTTTCTGGCTGCAGTTTGCGTTACAATACCACTGTTGGCGTGAAAGTGTACGCAAATAATTTCATAATTATTTACACCGGTCTGTGCCTGCACTGAATTATACGCACAGCCCAGGCCCAACACAGACACTTTTACAGGGAAAGTGATATACACAGTGTACAGCCTGTATTCTTTTTCACAAAAAAAACCAAAAAAACCTTTGTTGGGCTGCATCTCAGCGTCTGCATTTTACTGGGTGCCTGCTGGGAGTTGTACTGTTTCACTAGTTCACAGCTAGGCCTGTTTGCAGCCTTCCTTATAACTTTTTTCTGTCTGGAGTTAGCGTTACAATACCGCTGTCAGCGTGAAAGTGTACGCAAATAATTTCATAATTATTTACACCGGTCTGTGTCTGCAGTGAATTTTACGCACATCCTAGGGCCAACACAGCCACTTTTAAAGGGAAAGTGATATAGACAGTATACAGCCTGTATTCTTTTTCAAACAAAAGAAAAACAGCTGCTTCGTTGGCCTGCATCTCACTATCTCCATTTTGCTGGGTGCCTGCTGGGAGTTGTACTGCTTCCCTAGTTGACAGCTGGGCCTGTTTGCAGCCTTCGTATATATTTTTTTCTGTCTGGAGCTTGCGTTACAATACCGCTGTCAGTGTGAAAGTGTACGCAAATAATTCAATAATAATTTAAACAGTTCTCTGCCTGCAGTGAATTAGACTGCGGTCTCACTGCTGAACAGCACTGTAATATTACCGGGGCCAATGCTAAGTATTTCAGCTCAGCCGCTGTGCAGAGCGTCCCACAATACTATTTCCGTTGGTGGGGCTGAGATCGCCGCAGTTACCAGCACTATCCACTGGCTTTACAGTCTTCTCCCACTCCACACAGACTTTATAATCTACAAGTCTCTGTGAGCAGTAAATTACCCCAAGGTATCAGCGCGAGACAGCCGGTGACTTTTTCCTAGTCACAGCATAGAGCCTCCACAATCTACAAGTCTCTGTGTGCGGTGAATTAAGGCCCAGTTGTCAGTGCTGTAGAGTGGGGTAATTTATTTGGCCCCTGCTCTATTCGTTATCCGCCATGATGAGGCGTAGGGGTAGGGGTCGAGGACGTGGACGAGGATGCGGGCGCGGAGGTCCAAGTGAGGGTGTGGGCACGGGCCGAGTTCCTGGTCCAGGTGAATCACAGCCGGCTGCTGTGGGATTAGGAGAGAGGTAAGTTTCTCGGCTCCCCAGCTTCATATCACAATTTATGGGTCCACGTGGTAGACCTTTATTACAAACAGAGAAGTGTGAGCAGGTCCTGTTGTGGATGGCACAAAATGCATCCAGCACTGTATCGGCCACCCAGTCTTCTACGCAGTCCACTGCTGCAACTCTGAATCCTCTGGCTGCTGCTCCTCCTTCCTCCCAGCCTCCTCACTCCATGAAAATGCCATATTCTGAGGAGCAGGCAGACTCCCAGGAACTGTTCTCGGGTCCCTGCCATGAGTGGGAAAAAATGGTTCCTCTCTCACCTGAGGAATTTGTCGTGACCGATGCCCAACTTTTGGAAAGTTCCCGGGGGCAGGGTGATGAGGCTTGGGACTTCCGGCAACTGTCTCAAGAGCTTTCAGTGGGTGAGGAGGATGATGATGATGAGGCACAATTGTCTATCAGTGAGGTAGTAGTAAGGGCAGTAAGTCCGAGTGAGGAGCGCACAGAGGATTTGGAGGAAGAGCAGCTGGTCGATGAGGTGACTGACCCCACCTGGTTTGCTAAGCCTACTCAGGACAGGTCTTCAGAGGGGGAGGCAAGTGCAGCAGCAGAACAGGTTGGTAGAGGCAGTGGGGTGGCCAGGGGTAGAGGCAGGGCCAGAGCGAAGAATCCCCCAACTGTTTCCGAAAGCACCCCCTCGCGCCAAGCCTCCGTGCAGAGGGCTAGGTGTTCAAAGGTGTGGATGTTTTTCAGTGAGAGCGCGGACAACCGACGAACAGTGGTGTGCAACCTGTGTCGCGCCAAGATAAGCCAGGAAGCCACCACTATCAGCCTTACCACTACCAGCATGCGCAGGCATATGATGGCCAAGCACCCCACAAGGTGGGACGAAGGCCATTTACCGCGTCCGTGTCGCACCACTGCCTCTTCCCCTGTGCCCCAACCTGCCACACAGATCCAACCCCCCTCTCAGGACACAGGGAACAGCACCTCCCGGCCTGCGCCCACACTCTCACCTCACCGTCCTCCACTCCATCCAGCAATGTCTCTCAGCGCAGCGTTCAGTTGACGCTAGCACAAGCGTTGGAGCGAAAGCGGAAATACGCCGCAACGCACACGCACACACAAGCTTTAAACGTGCACATTGCCAAATTAATCAGCTTGGAGATGCTCCCGTACAGGCTTGTGGAAACAGAGGCCTTCAGAAACATGATGGTGGCAGCAGTCCCGCTCTACCCGGTCCCTAGTCGCCACTATTCTTCCCGGTGTGCCATCCCAGCCGTACACCAGCACGTCTCCCGCAACATAAATCGTGCCCTCACCAACGCGGTTACAGGGAAGGTCCACTTAACCATGGACACGTGGACAAGTACTGGCGGGCAGGGCCACTATATCTCCTGACAGCACACTGGGTGAATTTGGTGGAGGCTGGGACCGAGTCAGAGCCTGGGACCGCTCACGTCCTACCCACACCCAGAATAGTGGGTCCTTTCTCGGTGCTGGTATCTGCGGCGGTCTATGCCACCTCCTCTAAACTCTCCCCCTCCTCCTCCTCCGCACAACCTCTACCTCTCAATTATGAAGTGTGAGCAGCAGGTCGCCAGCAGTCGGTGTGGCGCGACGCGGCAGCACAGTGGTGGGAAAGCATCAGCAGGCCGTGCTGAAACTTCTCAGTCTAGGTGACAAGAAACACACGGCCCTCGAACTGTTGCAGGGTCTGACAGAGGAGACCGACCGCTGGCTTTCACTGCTGAGCCTCCAACCGGGCATGGTCGTGTGTGACAACGGCCGGAACCTGGTGGCGGCTCTGCAGCTCGGCAGCCTCACACACGTGCCATGCCTGGCCCACGTCTTCAATCTGGCGGTTCAGCGGTTTCTAAAAAAAAAACCCGCACTTATCTGAACTGCTCTGCAAGGTGCGCCGCGTCTGCGCACATTCCCGCAAGTCCACCATGGACTCTGCCACCCTGAGAACCCTGCAACATCGGTTTAATCTGCCCGAGCACCGACTGGTGTGTGACGTGCCCACTCGGCGGAATTCTACGCTCCACATGTTGGCCAGGCTCTATGAGCAGCGTAGAGCAATAGTGGAATACCAACTCCAACATGGGTGGCGAAGTGGTAGTCAGCCTCCCCAATTCTTTACCAAGGAGTGGGCCTGGATGGCAGATATCTGCCAGG
Source organism: Eleutherodactylus coqui (assembly GCF_035609145.1). NCBI lineage: Eukaryota > Metazoa > Chordata > Amphibia > Anura > Eleutherodactylidae > Eleutherodactylus > Eleutherodactylus coqui. The sequence goes on from NC_089842.1 coordinate 207,465,208, forward strand.
TCTTCAGAAACTTTGAGGAGTCTACCCAGATTGTGAGCAGCGACGCTGCAATCATTAGCGTTACCATCCTGCTGCCACCCTTATGTCTATATCTCAGCGAGTTTTGAAGGAGGAGGAGGACAGGGAGGAGCAGGATGAGGGGAAAGAGACAGCTGGGCACTCTGCAGAGGGTACCCATGCTGCTTGCCTCTCATCTGTTCAGCGTGTATGAGCTGTGGAGGAGGATCCTGAAAGTCCTCTTCCTAGCGAGGACAGCCATGTCTTGCGTACTGGCACCCTGGCACACATGGCTGACTTCATGTTAGGCTGCCTTTCTCAGGACCCTCGTGTTAGACGCATTCTGGCCAACACGGATTACTAGGTGTACACCCTTCTCGACCCACGGTACAAGGAGAACCTTTCCACTCTCATTCCTGAAGAGGAAAGGGGTACGAGACTGATGTAATACCACAGGGCCCTGGTGGACAAAGTGATGCTAAACTTCCCATCTGACAGTGCTAGCGGCAGAAGGCGCAGTTCCGAGGGCCAAGTAGCAGGGGAGGCGCAGAGATCAGGCAGCATGTTCAGCGCAGGCAGAGAACACTCTCCAAGGCCTTTGCCAGCTTTATGGCTCCCCAGCAAGACTGCATCACCACTACCCAGTCAAGCCTGAGTTGAAGGGAGCACAGTAAAAAGATGGTGAGGGAGTACGTAGCCAATCGTACCACAGTCCTCCGTGATGCCTCTGCTCCATACAACAATTGGGTGTCAAAGTTGGACACGTGGCATAAACTTGCGCTGTATGCCCTGGAGGTACTGTCTTGTCCTGCCGCTAGCGTCTTGTCACAGAGGGTGTTTAACCCCTTGAGTGGCACGCCCGGAAATTGTCCGGGACGAGCTCCACTGCTCATAGTGACATAGCCCGGAAGATTTCCGGGCTATGTATCACAATGGGAGCTGCAGAGCACAATGCCACAAGCTGTGGCAGTGTGCTCTGCCTGCACTGTCCCACAGAGAACAAAGCAAGGGCTTTGAAAAACCAGCAGAAGATATTGCCGATATGCCGGCAATCTCCTGCTTTGTTTACAGGTTGCCATAGAGACCATCGGCTTGTCAGAAGCAAGCCGATGGTCTCTGTGGCAGGGAGAGCTGGTGCTTGGCTGTTAGAGGACAGCTAGGTACCTGCTCTTACAGCAGAGATCAGAGAAAACCTCCGATCTCTGCTGTGTTAACCCTTTACATGCTGCAGTCTATGTGACTGCAGCATGTAAAGGGCTGTCACCATCGGACCACTGGAATGCGATCAGGGGTCCTGATGGGTCCCTGTGGAAGTCCCCTAAAGGGAAAAAAAAAAATTTAAATTAAAAAAAAAAAAGTTTAAAAATTATAAAAACACTTGTCTCCCTTTACTTTGTAAAAAATCAAAAATAAAATCACACATGTGGTATCCATGCGTCGTAATGACCCAGAGAAGGAAGTTAATACATTATTTAACCCCTTAATGACATGGCACCTTTTTTTCTTTTTTCCCCATTTCTTTTTTTCCTCCCCCCTGTTTAAAAAAATCACAACTTGTCCCGCAAAAAACAAGCCCTTATATGGCCATGTCAATGTAAAAATAAAAAAGTTATGGCTTTTGAGATGCAACTGCAAAATTTGTTGAAATTCAATGATTAGACCATTTTAAAAAACCTGCCCTGGTGGGCATGACAGGGTGGTAGGAAACCCACCACTCAAGGGGTTAATGCAGCTGGGGGAATCATCACGGATAAGCGTATCCGCCTGTCAACTGCCAGTGCCGATATGCTTACACTCATAAAGATGAACAAAGCCTGGATTTCCCCAGACTTCTCTTCTCCACCGGCGGAGAGCAGCAAAACCTAAAGATTCTTTTCGCTGCCATGGCAGATAAAAGCAGTCTTCTCTATCACCGGAAAAAAGGGACATTTGCCTTTGTCAATCTGTCTCTGATATTAGTCCTCCTCCTGCTACTCCTCCTCTTGAAACATATTGTCATCACGCTGAACTGCCAATTTTTCTGCGGCCCAAAAGGCTTATCTAACAATTTTTTTCCAATTTTTCAAATTTTCCAAAATATTGATACTTTAACATGAACCAATTTTTTGAACAGGGCTGCCTCCTGGCTGTGTTACAATTTAAGCAACAGCGAGCTGTATCTTTAAACAAATATTTATGGGTTTCACCTGCCCTCTCGGTTGAGCAATTTTTCACAGGTACATTTGTACTCTTGGTACACTAATTGTTCTGGCCCTCGCCTATACTGTTAACTTACTAATTTTTCTGGCCTTCGCCTACAGTCATGATACCACAATTTTCAGGGGTTTCGCCTATACTCTTGCTACAGAAATTTAACTGGGGTCTGCCTATACTTCTGCTACATATATGTTACTGGGGTCTGCCTTAACATCTGCTACATACATGTTACTGGGGTCTGCCTAAACTTCTGCTACATAAATGTTACAGGGGTCTGCCTATACTGCTACAGAAATGTTACAGGGGTCTGCCTATACTTCTGCTACAAAAATGTTACTGGGGGCTGCCTATACTTCTGCCACATAAATGTAACAGGCGTCTGCCTATACTTCTGCCACACAAATGTTATAGGGGTCTGCCTATACTTCTGCCACATAAATGTTACTAGGGTCTGTCTATACTGCTGCCACATAAATGTTACAGGGGTCTGCCTATACTTCTGCTACAGAAATGTTACAGGGGTCTGCCTATACTTCTGCTACAGAAATGGTACAGGGGTCTGCCTATACTTCTGCCACATAAATGTTACAGGGGTCTGCCTATACTGCTGCTACAAAAATATTACAGGAGTCTGCCTATAATTCTGACACATAAATGTTACAGGGGTCTGCCTATACTTCTACAGAAATGTTACTAGGGTCTGTCTATACTGTTACTACAGAAATGTTAATGGGGTCTGCCTATACTTCTGCTACAGATATGTTACAGGGGTCTGCCTATACTTCTGCTACAGAAATGTTACAAGCGTCTGCCTATACTTCTGCCACATAAATGTTACAGGGGTCTGCCTATACTTCTGCTACAGAAATGTTACTAGGGTCTGTCCATTCTGTTACTACAGAAATGTTAATGGGGTCTGCCTATACTTCTGCTACAGATATGTTACAGGGGTCTGCTTATACTTCTGCTACAGAAATGTTACAGGGGTCTGCCTATACTTCTGCCACATAAATATTACAGTGGTCTGCCTATACTTCTGCTACAGAAATGGTACTGGGATCTGCCTATACTGCTACTACATAAATGTTACTGGGGTCTGTTTATACTGTTACTACAGAAATGTTAATGGGGTATGCCTATACTTCTGCTACAGATTTGTTACAGGGGTCTGCCTATACTTCTGCTACAGATATGTTACAGGGTTCTGCCTATACTGCTGCTACAGAAATGTTACAGGGGTCTGTCTATACGTTTACTACAGAAATGCTACAGGGGTCTGCCTATACTTGTGCTACAGAAATGTTACTGGGGTCTGTTTATACCTTTGCTACAGGAATGTTACAGGGGTCTGTCTATACTATGGGTGCACTAAGTCTTCCCATCGCAGTGTTTTACCTATCTGGCACAAATAATACAGTGACTGACTAGGCCAGATTTCTGGGCCAAGGCCAAGTTGCTAGGCGGGGTGAAACTCTCCCATGGTTGGGCACTCTGATTTCTTCCTGTGTAATACTGTTACGTGTGCTGCTGGGATCTGTTGTACTATGTTCTCCTAGCAGCACAGCTACAGGTGGTTGAGAGTTAATTAAGCTGGCTGTGTTACTTCCTGCTAGCCAATCTCCTTGATCTGTGCTCACATATAAACCCAGCTCCTGGTCAGTTTGGCTGGGCCCCCAGGGTTATCAGTCATGTTCAGCTTGTTCCCACTCTGATCTGTGTTTGCAAGTAAGTCTGTGTCTCTCTGCTCCCCTTAAGATTGGTTGGTAACCTGTAGTCCTAGTCTGCAGTACATGCATCCCCCTTTTCCTTCCCCCTTTACAGGTGCAGCATCCAAAGGTCTTATGTCTTATTCTGTGTGTCAGTTGGTGTAACTTGACACGGTTCCCTATGTCAGATTGTGTAGTTGACTGTCTGTTCTGTGTGTCAGTTGGTGTAACTTGACACGGTTCCCTATGTCAGCTTGTGTAGCTGACTGTCTATTCCCCTTGGTATGAGGATACATAGACTTGCTGTGATTTCCATCTGTGTGCATGTGAGCTCTGGGTGGAGTCTGTCTGGGTTTCTATATGTTGCAGCTGGCTGTGTGTCCAGTGCTCTGTTCTGTCCTGTTGCAAGCTTGCTGTCCGTTTGTTCGTTTATATTCTGCCAGCTTGGTGTCAGTTTGCTGTATGACCTGCGATCTGTCTCCTGTCCTGTTGCAGCTTTCTGCATGAACTCTGTCCGGTTCTGCTGGACTCCTGGTTAGTGTAGGGACTAGCAGTATAACCAGGAGCCGTGAAGTGGCCTGCTAGCTTCCATGTTTTGTACAAAATGTCAACTAATACCTGGTATTTATACTCAGCTTATCATCTGTTACTAGTGGTTGCATTTTGGCTGCTGTATGCTGTGTATTCTGGCTCTGTTGTCCTGCTGTTCAGTCTCTGTCATGTGGCATGTGAATGCGTCCTGTTCTGGTGCGTGGTTCCTAGGATCAGCTAGGGCCTAGTTCCGAAGACCGCTGGGCTGCTCTTATTGGGGCAATGTCCCCGCTTAGGTAGGGCCATGCCATCCTCCTGCATAGAACAGGGTCAGTTGCCTGAAACCTGTGTGAATCCCGTGTGACCCTGGTGCTACCTGTGTGCATCCATCCCATCCATTCTATCCCTTTTGGGTATGATCGTGTGGGCTCCCATGCTAAGGTTGCTTACACGATCATAACAAATACCATCTTTGAGCACTTACAGACATGGCGAGCCCAAGGAACTCAAAGACTTCCCCTTGCAGTGTTGAGCTATCTGTGTTGGGACACATGGATTTCCCATTGCTATGTAACTCAGGGCAACTTGGGTCACACAAGCAGCGCTACTGATTTAATGAGACGTTCATAGCTGTACTAGCATCGGAGTCTGCTCTATGCCCACGATTGCTGAGGGTGTGTGCAGAGGCCTATGTCCTTGGCGCAGTGCAAGTCTGCCATGTTTGGGCACTGTCATTTCTTCATGTTTATTACTGTCTTTGGGTTCCTTCAGCTCGCCTATGCTGTGGGTGCACAAAGACTTCACATAGCGGTGTTTGACCTGTCCGCTACAAATACACTGACTGACTTGGGTAGGGTGCAGAGTGCAGATGGCTTTCCCCTTGCGGTGTCGATTGAGCTATCCGACACCTACACAGAATGAATAGTGTGTGGGCACATGGATTTTCCCATTGCTATGTCAGTCGCGGCACCTTGGGTCACACAAGGTGTTTGCTGGGCCGAGCCTGACCAAGGGCCCGCTCACATACTTCCCACACAGGTTACAGTGGGTCCTGGTCATAGTTTCTTGGCCTTGTAAGGCGACCTCCTCCTCCTGCTTGGGGTCAGGGGATCAGCACTGGGCATCATGTATTTTCTCTCGTGTTACCACAGTTATCTGAGAAACTCATTTGGGCCAAACAAGAGGAGCGTTACTGCATTAATGAGACCTTCACAGCTGTACTAGCATCGGAGTCCGCTTCATGCTCGCGATTGCTGAGGGTGTGGGCAGAGGCCTATGTCCTCGGCGCAGTGAAATTCTGCCATGTTTGTGCACTCTGATTTCTTCATGGTTCATGTCTTGGGTTGCCCAAGACCCACCTATGTTGTGGGTGCACACTGACTTCCCATAGTGGTGATTTACCCGTCTGGCACAAAGTCACTGACTGACTTGGGTAGGGTGCAGAGTGCAGATGGCTTTCCCCTTGCATTGCCGATTAGGCATCCGGCACCCAAATAGAATGACTAGTGTGTGGACACATGGATTTCCCATTGCTATGTCACTCGCGGCACCTTGGGCCACACAAGGTGTTGGCTGGGACCGAGCCTGACCAAGGGCACGCTCACATACTTCCCACACAGGCTTCAGCGGGTCCTGGTCATGGCTTCTTGGCCTTGTAAGGCCACCTCCTCCTGCTTGTGGTCAGGGTTTCAGCACTGGGCATCATGTATTTTCTATCGTGATACCACAGTTATCTGAGACACTGGTTTGGGCCAAAGAAGAGGAGCGTTGCTGCATTCATGAGACGTTCACTGCTGTACTAGCATCGGAGTCCACTTCATGCCCGCGTTTGCTGAGGGTGTTGGCTGAGGCCTATGTCCTGGGGGAAACGGCAACTGCACCAGGTTCGTCCTGTGGAACGTGTTCCAGGTTAATCCAGTCTTTGGAGCGGTGAAAGAAAACGTAACTGATTTAATGAGACCTTCACAGCTGGACTAGCATTGGAGTCCGCTTCATGCCCGCGTTTGCTGAGGGAGTGGACTGAGGCCTATGTCCTGTGGGAAATGCAACTGCGCCAGGTTGGGCCTGTGGAACATGTTCCTGGACACAAACCCACTGACTGACTAGGGCAGAAAAGTAGGCCGAGGCCCTTCGCAGGGTGAAACTCTGCCATGTTTGGGCACTCTGATTTTCCCATGTGTAATACCATGCTTGAGTTTCTTGGGCTAGCCTATGCTTTGAGTGCACAATGAGTTCCCATTGCATTGCTTTACCTGTCTGGCACAAATACACTGACTGACTAGGGTAGAAATGTGGGCCGAGGTCCTTGGCGGGGTTAAAGTCTGCCATGTTTGGGCATTCTGATTTCTTCTTCTGTAATACCATCTTTGTGCACCGACAGCATAGGCAAGCCTAAGGAACTCAAAGACTTTCCATTGCGGTGTTGAGCTATCTAACACCTACACAAAATGAATTGTGTGGGGACACATAGATTTTCCATTGCTCTGCAACTCGCGGCACCCTGGGTCACACAAGATGGAGGCTGGGACTGAGCCTGACCCTGGGCCCGCTCACGTGCTTCCCACACAGAATATTGCTGCATTGTGGAGATGTGTGGAAGTGCTGGCACCTAAGTCCCCTTATGCCCGCGTTTGCGGCTCCTGACTATTTTGCAACGGAGGTGGCACGGGATTGGAATGATGATCGTACATCAATTTATCATCGATTCTCAACAGCATTGTGGGCTATCGCCCCCCCCCCCTTTCAAAGAGGGTTGCTGCCTGGCCCTGCCAACCCTCTGCAGTGTGTGCCTCCGGTTCCTCCTCATCGTAGACGCACTTGGAAATAAACATGAGGGTGGTGTAGCTATGAAGCGAGCGTGTGGCATGAGGGCAGCTGAAGGCTGCGCAGGGAAACTTTTGTGTGCGCTGTGGATGCAGGGTCGTGCGGGGGGTTGGGCAGCATGTAACCCAGGAGAAGAGGCAGTGGTGTGACCTCCAGGCAGTGATTGTGCTTGGTTGCAGGTAGTGTGGTGCTTAGCTTAGGTGTGCCTTGCTAATGAGGGTTTGTCCAAAGTAAAAATTGTTAGGGGGGGCAGACTCTTGCCCCTATTGTGGCTTAATAGTGGGTCCTGGGAGCCTGAGATACAGCCCTGCATGCTGCCCCTGTGCTGCCCTATCCGTTTCTGTGGTGTTTCCATGGATTTCGGAAGTTTTCTGGTTTTTCACAAGTGAAGACCTGTCCGGAGCATCGGTCATATACAAAAATGCTTGAGTCACCCATTGACTTCAATGGGTTTCGTTACTCGAAACGAGCTCTCGAGCAACGTGGTACCGTGTTGTTGATTGCAGAGTATAATGTGCCAGCAACTCCTAATGCATTGAACATAAAGTGAATATGCCTAATTGCCTCTGAAAAAGTGTGGGAACCTGTTTTTTGAAACATTGCCCCTTTAACCCTTTCCCGCCCCATAACGTAAGGGTACATCATGGGAGCGGGGTACTTCCCGCAAAATGACGTACCCTTACGTCATAGGCTCCCGCTGTGGGATAGCGCAAGATCTGCTATGATCTCACGCTATCCTGCAGCGGGAGCTGGCTGTCACTAGTAGCCGGCGTCCCGCTGCGACAGTAGCCCGTGTCCCGATGCGCCCCCTGTTGTTAACCCCTTCCCTGCTGCGATCTAAGTAGATTGCGGCAGGGAAAGGGTTCACAGTGGGAGTGCGCTCCCTCTGTGACTCCAGCCGGCTCTCGTGAGAACGTCACGAGAGCCCGGCTGGTTTCTATTGCAACAGGACGCCAGATACTGGCGTTCTGTATTGCCATAGCCTGTGATCGCTATAGTAAGTGATAAGACATGGCAGGAGAGAAGAGAAAAATAAAGTACAAAAAATATGTAAAAAAAAATGTTAAAAAACCCTTTTGCTTTTTCTCATATTAGTATAAAAAAATTAAAAAAAATTAAAAATCACACATATTTGGTATCTACACGTCCGTAACAATGCGTACAATAATTTGAACATAATTGAAAATAATTTTTATCCTGCACGGCAAAAGGCGTTAAAAAAATGCTTTAAAAACTGAGGTAAAATGCTAATTTTTAGTATTTTGTCTCCCAAAAAACGCAATAAAAGTAACAAAAAAAAGTGTGTACCCCAAAATTGTACCAATAAAAACTACACCTCGTCTCGCAAAAATAAGCTCTCAGAGAGCTCCCTCCATGGAAAAATAAAAAAGTTATAGCACTTTGAATGCAGTGAGTTTAGAAAAAAATAATTTCCAAAAAAAAGGGTTTTTATTGTGGAAAAGTGTAAAAACCTAAAAAGAATTTTGGTATCGTTGTAACCGTACCGTCCCGCAGAAAAAAATGTAGTGTGTTATTTATGCTGCATAATTAATACTTAAAAAAAAATCTATGGCAGAATTGATGCGTTTTCTCTCTCTACGATCATAAAAAAAAATAAAAGTTTTACAATATAGTCTATGTACCAAAAAATGTTACCAATAAAAACTACAGTTCGCCACGCAACAAAAACAAGCCCTTATAAAGCTGTGTCGACGGAAAAATTAAAAAGTTATGGCTTTTGAAAAATGGAGATGAAAAAATACCAAAAATCATTTGGTCCTCAATGCCAAAATAGGCCATGTCCTTAAGGGGTTAAAGACTGAAAATTATTGAATTGCTGTTATGTTGCTTTTTCATCATTTATTATCATGGTCATGGCCCATAGGGTTTCCTATCAATGGCCAAACATAATCTACTAGTGCTTGGAGAATTGCAGAATTCCTTTGTAGACCTAATCCACTGGGAGCATCTAATGTTAATTAGTACATTAAAAAATCCACTAGACTCAATATATAAAGCAGACAAGAAGGTTTCCCAGTCATATTGCTTGTGAGGAAGAAGAAGAACCTAAATACTAAGAATTAAACAAAGAGGGTCTTAATGGTTTTGTAAAAAATGACTAAAAAATATAAGGGAAAAAGTTAAGGTATCTTTGCTTCTTTTCTTAGACAGGAGATAATACTGAATCTGCTATCTACGGTAGTTTCCATAAAGTTATTTACTTCAAATAATAAGATGTAACCTGGGTGACCTGATGCTCTCTATTACCTTATTTTTCTTGGTTGCACCTATGTACTTTTATGATTGGGTCTGAGACAAAAGCATGCTGAGCTGGACCGCGGAGGAACGAGGACAGGTGAGCATAAGATTGTTTATTATTTTTATATATATGGGGAGCACCTTTTTGTTTTACTTAACTTTGGCTAACCCTTTAAGCTCGTAGTCCTGGGTCTATAAAATACATTGAGTTCTTATATTTAATTATATTGGCTTACAGATACAATGCAGACAATGAACATAGACAACTGCACCTCAGTGAATTTCTTTGTCTTAGCTGGTCTGAGAATTGAAGATGATTTTCTGGTGATTCTCTTCTTAATCTTTCTCTTATTATACATAGTGGCCTTGGTGGCAAATCTATTGATTATGATTATCCCTATTTTTGATCCCTCTCTCCGTACACCCATGTATTTCTTTTTGTACAACTTGGCTTTCCTTGACATATGTTACTCATCAGTGGTTGTCCCCAAGATGCTCACAGATTTTATGGCTCAGAAGATTATCTCATTCTGGGGTTGCATGCTACAAATACATTTTTTCCATTCATTGGGTGGTACAGAAGTTGTACTGTTTTCAGTAATGTCTTATGACAGATATGTGGCTATTGCACACCCTTTGAGATACACAACCATCATGAGTGACAATGTCTGTTTACAGTTGGCCTTGTGTTCTTGGATAATTGGATTTTTCCATGGAATGTTACATACAATAATGACAGCAAGGCTTCCATTTTGTGGACCAAACATAGTAGAACATTTCTTCTGTGATATTAAACCAGTACTTAACTTGGCCTGTACAGATGTATCACTTAATTTGAAGACTCTTTTTAGAGTGACTGGAACATTTGCTATAACAACCTTGATGTTAACAATCTTTTTCTATGTCTTCATTAGCAAATTTCTTTTAAAAATAAAGACCTCACAAGGACGACGACGTGCATTGTCTACATGTAGTGCTCATTTTATTGTAGTTACTCTCCAATATGGAACAGCCATTTTTACCTACATGCGCCCTTCTACAAAAAATTCTTTAGCTCAAGACAGAGCTGCTGCTATTATGTTTTCTGTTATAACCCCAGCATTAAATCCACTTATATATACATTAAGAAACAAAGATATGAAAAAAGCTTTGAAGAAATTGCTCAAAATAACTAACCTAGCCAAAATATGTAATATCATAAACCATAAAAATCACTAAAATATAAATGTCATTCTACATAATGAATTCATTAAATGAAACTTTATAATTTAACAATTACAAAAACATATTTCAGTTTAGTTATCATTTTGCTAGAAATAAAATGGTTTTCTATACAGACTACATGGAACTATTGTCCTAGTTTGGATTTGAACCCATGACCACAGTGCTTTAAGACAACCACTGAGCCACCATGCTACCCCATCTTTCCTTTTTCACTGTTGCATGATGTCCACCTTCACGCATCCAACTTAGCAAACAGATATTGATACTTTTATACAGGCAGCCCTGGATAAAGTAGGCCCATGAATTGTCAAGAATTGAAGCACACTAGCACCTACCTGAGTTAGGCTCTGCCAGATGGTGTGCATTTTACTTGAACAGACAATGATGTAACAGCACATAAAAATATACACTTTTGATTATAGTAGGTAAAACGGTGTATAAATTCCATAATGTGCTGACAAAAAAATCCAAAAATTTATGATAAATAAAAAGAATGACACACAAGGAAAAGTGCTACAGATTGGGCACATTTATGCACCATATGGGACAATCATGTTTGTATTTATATATATATAATGTTTTGGGGGACTATAAGATGCAGTTTTTAGCAAGAAATTCTCTTTCTAAAAAGTTCCTATACCTTATAGTTCACAGTAAGGGGCATCTGGCACTAGAAGTGCTTTCTTAAAGGGGTTGTCTTATTTCTAGGTCCAGTGTAAAGCTATTTCGCCTAGCTACTGCATGTTACTACATAACAAACAGGCTTATGCTCGCCTCTTCCCAATCCACCTGCCTCCATCTCACAGATAGAATATAATTAGAATACAATAAAAAAAGAGTTTGAGAAGACTATTGCTGCTGTAAGCCCTTGAAAAGGGTTTGCCTCTCAAGATACACAATTTACAATTTTGTGTTAAACATTAAAATAAGCAACTTACAAATGTAGTAACATTTAACACAACACTGAAAACTTGCTGCAACAAGTCATTGTAGCACAACAAAAGCCATTGCAAAGCTATTGAATAGGCAAGAAAAAGTTATGAGTCAAAGTTTATTTACACAATAATTGTCAAGTTCAACTTTGCTGCATCATTTTTAGAAATTTGGTTCCACACATAATGGATGAAACCAAGCCCCTTGGTTCACATAGTCTTTTATTCCCCTGAACAGTGCCACCTTGTCCATATTACAGAAGGGCTCCATGACAAGAATTACTGCTTATGCACTAAATTCCTTGATGGCTACAAAGGTCCTTGTCAGTTAGCAAATTAGCACACGTGCAATGACTTTTATTGGTGGTTGCCGAAGACCATCTCTTATCATGTGTCTCTCTTTGTGCAAACATATTATGGATAGATCAGAGTGCTTTCCAGGGGAAAAAGGCTGTATGAACCAAGTGATGTGAATTCGTGGATAAGGACAACAGAGAACTTCTAAAGAGAATACATTATTAAACTGCTTATTTAAATGGTTAACAGAAAAGTGTTTCCTATTATCCTAGAGTGGCCAACTCCTTAAATACATTTGGAATTATTACTTTTAATGCAATAGTGATCCTTCCTGCTTTGAAGCAAGCGGTTGTGACTGGGAGGGTTTATATATGAATCTATTAAATAGCACAGGCAATAGAACAAGTCTTGATTACTTAGTGTTTACACATATAAGATGACTAACCCAAGGGGTATGAACCCCCATTTCTACTATGCAATAAATAATTAACCCCACTTCTACCTTAGACCACCAAAGTTAGTGAAATTAAGTCCTCTACTTCCATACACCAGCTTGGAAGTTTTAAGTAGCATGAAATATTTGGTTTACTGTTTTCTGCTGTTTAAACCTGCACATATTATAGTGAGTTGTGTCTGAGGGTACGTTCACACATAGCATATATACGGTGAATTTTCTGACCCAGATTTGCATAAGGAAAATGCACAGCATATTAAAGTATCTTAATTTACTTGGAGACAAAATCTTAGTTTATGCTATTAAAAGGAGTATTGCAATAGGAATACAGGAATCAGTGTAATTTCACAGGAGTTTGTCTGTGTCTCTACAGTAACCTCTGGTGGGGATATGCTTTATTGCTGGATGATTCAGTAGTTACCATGAGCTGTGCATGATTGCAACACTGCTTGTTCCTGATGCTGGGATATAAAAAGCTCACATTCATAGCAAAATACAAAGTCCCACAGCCAAGCCAACTGAGGGAGGAGACAATGTGAGGGTTGAGTAAAGTGATTACATTGCACAGTTTTGTGGGGGAGAAAAACAGTTTACTTGTAGTAGCCGATACCACTCTAATATAAATATCACAGCATTGAGACCAAGGCCTGTGAACCAAACTGTACTTAAAGGGGTTGTCTCACGAAAGCAAGTGGGGTTATACACTTCTGTATGGCCATATTAATGCACTTTGTAATATACATCGTGCATTAAATATGAGCCATACAGAAGTTATTCACTTACCTGCTCCGTTGCTAGCGTCCCCGTCAGCATGGATCCGTCTAATTTCGCTTTCTTCTGGCGTTTTTAGACACGCTTGCGCTGTGCAGTATTCTTCCTGGTGAATGGGGCCGCTCGTGCCAGAGAGCTGGTCATCGTAGCTCCGCCCCGACACGTGTGCCGATTCCAGCCAATCAGGAGGCTGGAATCGGCAATGAACCGCACAGAGCCCACGGTGCACCATGAGAAAGGACCCGCGGTGCATCGTGGGTGAAGATCCCGGCGGCCATCTTGGTGAAGGAAGAAGTAGGAAGAAGGAAGACGTTGCAGAGCGGGGATTCGGGTAAGTAATATGTTTGTTTTTTTTAACACATCCATTGGGGTTGTCCTGCACCGAACGGGGGGGCCTATGGAAAAAAAAAATCCAGTTTCGGCGCGAGACAACCCCTTTAAGTTATCAGTTGGTGATGAGAATAGTGCAGTGTTGACTACTCAGGGATTACTATTACTCTGCATGGCTGATATAGTTTTATTGCTTCCTAGCCTTCCTTTCTTCAAATGATTGTGCAAAATTGACCCTAAAATAAGAGTCGCTTAGTGTTATTATATACTGGGATAATTTACCAAAACCAGTCAAGAATATCCCTTGGGTCCCAGGGTGGCTGGTTTCTACCTTATTCCTTTTTGAATAATTAAGTGTGTTTATGTCAGAATCGTTGTTGAAACACTAATTTTAGCATACATCTTTATTAAAAGTTATATTTTAGAGAAAAAGAAACCTTACAGTGAAATCATTATAAAGTAACCAAGGTGATTCTTCTGCTCCAGTGAAAAAACAGAGGAAGAGGATAGGGGACTTGTTATTTGTATAGCTCCTACTTATTCTGCAGTGCTTTCAGGTCATTTTTATTTATTACACCCCAGCAAGCTGGGTACTCATTTTACCGACCTCGGAAGGATGGAAGGCTGAGTCAACCGTGAGCCGGCTACCTGAACTGTGCTGTGATTGAGCTCAGGTTGTGAGCGAGAGCTTAACGCTCTGCGCCACACGAGGCCCATAGGATAATTGCCTTACCTAAAATCACTATTGATTGAATTCATACCTTGTACACATTGAAGTAAAGAACTATTCAGAAAAAATCTCCAATTTGTTTTATACCATTGCAATAAGGTCCTATGAAGCCCAATCTAACTGATAACAAAGTTATGTGAGCCTCATCTACTGGGACATTACATGAGTTGTAAACCTATAATATTGAGAGTACTAGAAGTTAATAGTTGGAGGTTTAGTTGTTTAAATAAAGTAAGTTAACTGCTTCTCCAGTTTCTAGTTTGTCTGTGTTACTCTTGCTTTCTATATTGAGAAATTACCAATTGAAGATCTACTGTGAAGCAATATGTTGTTCTTCTAAACTAAAAGATGGCATTGTAATTTTCAATTTAAAATATATACTAATTGTCCTTGATCTTTTCACTAGAAAAAATACATTTATAGTTAAAAATAAAATGAGAAATTTTAGTTTCATCATCTCTTTGTCATATTCTGCAGTCTGCTAGTTTTTGTCAATCTTTCAACACGCAAAGGAGGTGACTGCATGTACTGTTATGCTACTATACATAGTAGTCTTAGTCAGCGGCCCATCTCTGATTATAATTATTCACTTACAATACGCTGATTACACACACACACACACACACACATATATATATATATATATATATATATATATATATATATATATATATATATATATATATATATATATATATACAGTTAGGGCCAGAAATATTTGGACAGTAACACAATTTTCGCGAGTTGGGCTCTGCATGCCACCACATTGGATTTGAAATGAAGCCTCTACAACAGAATTCAAGTGCAGATTGTAACGTTTAATTTAAAGGGTTGAACAAAAATATCTGATAGAAAATGTAGAAAGTGTACACATTTCTTTACAAACACTCCACATTTTAGGAGCTCAAAAGTAATTGGACAAATAAACATAACCCAAACAAAATATATTTTTTTCAATATTTTGTTGCGAATCCTTTGGAGGCAATCACTGTCTTAAGTCTGGAACCCATGGACATCACCAAACGCTGGGTTTCCTCCTTCTTAATGCTTTGCCAGGCCTTTACAGCCGCAGCCTTCAGGTCTTGCTTGTTTGTGGGTCTTTCCGTCTGAAGTCTGGATTTGAGCAAGTGAAATGCATGCTCAATTGGGTTAAGATCTGGTGATTGACTTGGCCATTGCAGAATGTTCCACTTTTTTGCACTCATGAACTCCTGGGTAGCTTTGGCTGTATGTTTGGGGTCATTGTCCATCTGTACTGTGAAGCGCCGTCCGATCAACTTTGCAGCATTTGGCTGAATCTGGGCTGAAAGTATATCCCGGTACACTTCAGAATTCATCCGGCTACTCTTGTCTGCTGTTATGTCATCAATAAACACAAGTGACCCAGTGCCATTGAAAGCCATGCATGCCCATGCCATCACGTTGCCTCCACCATGTTTTACAGAGGATGTGGTGTGCCTTGGATCATGTGCGGTTCCCTTTCTTCTCCAAACTTTTTTCTTCCCATCATTCTGGTACAGGTTGATCTTTGTCTCATCTGTCCATAGAATACTTTTCCAGAACTGGGCTGACTTCTTGAGGTGTTTTTCGGCAAATTTAACTCTGGCCTGTCTATTTTTGGAATTGATGAATGGTTTGCATCTAGATGTGAACCCTTTGTATTTACTTTCATGGAGTCTTCTCTTTACTGTTGACTTAGAGACAGATACACCTACTTCCCTGAGAGTGTTCTGGACTTCAGTTGATGTTGTGAACGGGTTCTTCTTCACCAAAGAAAGTATGCGGCGATCATCCACCACCGTTGTCTTCCGTGGACGCCCAGGCCTTTTTGAGTTCCCAAGCTCACCAGTGAATTCCTTTTTTCTCAGAATGTACCCGACTGTTGATTTTGCTACTCCAAGCATGTCTGCTATGTCTCTGATGGATTTTTTCTTTTTTTTCAGCCTCAGGATGTTCTGCTTCACCTCAATTGAGAGTTCCTTTGACTGCATGTTGTCTGGTCACAGCAACAGCTTCCAAATCCAAAACCACACACCTGGAATCAACCCCAGACCTTTTAACTACTTAATTGATTACAGATTAACGAGGGAGATGCCTTCTGAGTTAATTGCAGCCCTTAGAGTCTATTGTCCAATTACTTTTGGTCCCTTGAAAAAGAGGAGGCTATGCCTTACAGAGCTATGATTCCTAAACCCTTTCTCCGATTTGGATGTGGAAACTCTCATATTGCAGCTGGGAGTGTGCACTTTCAGCCCATATTATATATATATAATTGTATTTCTGAACATGTTTTTGTAAACAGCTAAAATAACAAAACTTGTGTCACTGTCCAAATATTCCTGGCCCTAACTGTATATATATATATCAGCGTATTGTAAGTATACATACATACACAACTTGGGGGTTGTTAGCTCATTGGATCACAATCTTTCTTCCACCAGATGGATGGTCGGACACCAGTAAATCACATCTAGGCTGGATGTTTGTTACAAACCTAACAAAACCATACTTTATTGTACAGGAAAATGAAGAAAGTCCAGTGTTGGGTTAAAAGCTTTCAGTCTTTAATTAATGATCAAGAAAGCCATAGAGGAACAAAATGACATGTGTCATCCTACATGTTTCAGGCAAGCATGTTGCCCTTATTTATAGACATTAAGGCACATGCGAGTAACACATATATCACAGTGAATAGCCAATGGGGTACTTGGAACAAAAACACATGACTCCAGAGGCAAAATACAATTAGAAGGAGACAGGGTAAAAATATATTACTAATATTGCAATTAACAGTCTACTCGGCGGCTCATACCATGTGGTTCATAGTATTTGCAAAATATGCATCCAAAATGCCTCTTTTTCAAGAAATCTGTGATGATGATCTCCACCCTGTAATGGGCGGTTAACTCTTTCAATACTGCAGACTAGTAGAGAGGAAAAATCTTTTTTATGAACCAAAAAAGAAATGGGATGAAACAGTCAATACATTTTTCCTTCCAACATGTTCAGTATTAGATATGTCTTCTTATCCTAGTTTATAGACTGCCAACATCCAACATACTACACTTGGCAGGACAGCCATGTGAAGAGATAAACCACAGAAGTAGTATTACAGTTTATATATTGAGCTATGCTGAAAGTTTTTTTCGTGACACATGAAGCAGAGTTTTTTTTGCATGACAATGGAGCAACAAGTACATCTATTATGTCCACATTTAACACAGCCTGAATAGCGAAGCCAGTAGGACGGTTCAATTAGATGGTCAATCATCATACTGGGTGATAATAAATGTTGCAAGATGTGCACTTTTTTAGTTACACATTTACAGCCTGAGTCAAGGATTCTGGTAAATCCCTGTCAGCACGCAGTAAAGGAAGATATTTCTGCATAATCTGACAGATAGAGGAATATACTACACTGTATGGGGTTGAAAAAATCATCATGCCTCTTCCATTATTATATGGGTGTGGTTTAGCTCTCAACAAGTCAGTAAGATTGTTTTTTAGCAGAAATTTTTTGGACCCTAGGTAAGATCCATTTTGGGTGATTGCGATACTGTGATCTCTCCATAACTTTTTGTTCTTTTTGTTCCTCCATTTGGTAGGCCAAATCAGAGGAACAATTTCATTTGGTACGCATCAATTCTCCCACTGGGACACTTTTAAACACATGATTACAATGACACGATGAAGCATATAATATAGTGTTACCAGCAGTGGGCTTGCGGTAAGTGGACGTTTCAACCAAAGACCGCATTGCGTTGCCTGACAGTTCCAAATGCAGAAATGAAATGTGAGTGGGATCATACGAAAATGGGAATTGAAGATTAAATGTATTATTATTGAGATAACTGACCAGGGTTGGTTTGCCTGCCACACCGCCAGACCATATGAACAGCAGGTCATCAGTGTAATGGCCATACCAAATCAAATCTTGCTAAAATGTACAATCCTCATTGAATAGAAAATGTTGCTCCCACCATGCAATATAAATAATGGCAATAGAAGGAGAGAATTTTGCACCCAAACTAGTGCCTGTAAGCTGCAAGTTGAACCTGGAATCAATGGAGAAAAAATTATGTTTGAGAAATATCGCACTGCAGTAGCCAGGTAATATCTGAGCTTAGGGGAATACAAGCTGTAGATCTCCAAGAACCACTGTAATGCCAAATCCATTAAATGATGGGGAATAAGCATATATAAAGAAGTAATATCAGCTGTAATCCACATAAACCCACCCTGCCATGATACATCAACTAGTGCTCTAAGCACATGCTTGGTATCCTGTATGTAACCCGGTAATGAGGGGATCAAGAGTTGGAGCAGACTGTCAGCCCATAAATAAATAAGTTCATTCAATGACCCTATATTGACAACAATAGGACCGGAAAATACCATCCTTATGTAACTTGGGGAATGAGTGAAAAAGCGGAGAGTGGGATACTGGAGTACAGTGACAATATTTCCTCTGAGGCTTTCTGATGATAGTAAGACGTCTTATTGGGGGGCTTGGCAATATGGTAATGCACTATAATGTTTGCATGTTGGCTGGTGGTGTGTGGGGTGAGTGGAGATGGTGCCTAAACGAGTCTGTTCTGAAAGGGTAAGAGACCCCGTCAGAAATAAATAGAAACTTCCCAATCTGAAATAAACTGAAATTTCCCCATCATTTGGGAAACACACAAAGCATACATGAGAGGCCTCTATATCTCAATAGGTTCCAAACTCAAAAAAACAAAAACCAAACAGAAATTGATAACATACTTGCACAGATAGCAGTCCTAGAGTGGAAGGGAAAACTCTCAGCCCTAGATAAAGTACAACAAGAGCTAAACTCCCTTAGAGAAGAGAAAATAAATTAAGGAGAGTGCCATATACAAAAATTCATGGTGAAATCAAGGTGAAAACCCACAGTAATATTGGACTCACCCGGTGCTTGATGAGTCCGCTCGGGTGACAACGTCCGCACCCCAAGTCCAAGAAAACCCGTAATAATATAGTCTTTATCCAGGGATTTATCCAGATCCAGCAGGAAGAAGTGGGGAAAGCTGCAGGGCAAACTAGAAAACCCGTTCCTTTTAGCAAGGTCAGGTATACAAAGATATACAAAGGTAGAAAAAAAGGCTGCAACTGCACTACTTAAATATCCCCAGTAGAAACAAACAAAAACCTCCAACGTAGTTAAAGAGGTTTTATTACATAAAGAAAGAGGGATGACACACCTCTTGGTAGACAAGAAGACACAATAATGACAAAGATAGAGGTTATGCAACGCATTTCGGCGCAATCAGGCACCTTTGTCAAGCATAAAGTACAGACAAACCTTAACAAAATATATAGCTAAACAAATAATGAGTAAACGTTTTGCATACCGCTTCAAAAGAGAAGGGGAGGGGGAGATGGTCCGTTCCGGTATGGAGCACCATCTTTGACGCCTCATTATGACGTGTCACTAATGAGCACGTCATTAACAAGTTCAGAGACACTTCCAACGCTAACCTGAATACGTCACGGGGCGTGTTTACGCCGAGCGTCATTCATGTATATGGTGGGACCCAGCGCTGCGTTCAAGAGGCGCATAACACGTGCCAGCTATCCGTCATGTGATGTTACTGAAAGTGCTCCATATGCAGGTGGACCGCAACGTTGCGTGCCAAATGGTCCGGTAAGGCTTATTATCCTGGACATCAACCCTGTATTGGGTGGAGCGCAGTAGTGAATTCCCGCGGCACATGACACATGAAGACAATATGTCATTTGCTGTGTCAAGGGGCGCTCCGCATCGGACCGGACTTCATGTCAAATATATTGTGGAGACTTATTATCACATACAACAATAAAAAACATTAATATTACTTGCTGAAAAAACCAACAGACTAGTTATACTCAATTCAAGTACTTAAAACTAGACTAGTGCATAAAAATACTAATAGACCAAAAATATATGAATAAATATATATATGTACGTACAACCACCATAATATATTCTAAACCTTCATGAATATGCTTATAATAAAATATATAAGTAGTTAATTAGTTAATATATATAGAAATATAAATAATAAAACATATATAAAATATGCACTATAGCACAATAATCATACACAATAATCTTACACAATAATAGCACAAATAAATGCAACTTACCACTTCTATAAAATCTCCCAAACGACATAAATGTATGTACTAGCAATTAATAAATATGTATCAATACTGTAGTTCGTTTAAAACACTAACATTTTCATTCATAAAATATAGGAGAAAAAAAAGGATGATTTACCTTATCTACATGTCACTTAAATAGGGATAATGATAGTCAACTATAATTTCTACCTAAAAATAGAAAAAAGAATGAAAAAAAGAGAAAATTTAGTAAACCGTTTTTTTAAAAAGATCTTTTCCAGAGACTCGTTAAGGCCCCTAGGGGTCAGAGTATCTAAACGAAAAATCCAAAACATCTCTCTAGATTTTAAATGACAGAAGGATCTGGATGATAAACTCTCTAACAGTGTTACTTTCAGCAAAGCAGGGTCTTTGTGATGTTTATCACAAAAGTGTCTTGAGACACTGTACTTTAGGAAACCTTTACAGATATTATGTCGGCGTTGAGTAATGCGGGCTCTCAAGGTTTTAGTTGTTCGGCCAATATATAGTAATCGACATGGACATTCAAGAAGGTAGATTAAAAACGAGGAACCACAATTTAAAAATTGATTAATAGTAAAATATCTATTTTCTCTACTTACAAAAAGCTTTTTTCTACCATGTGTTAAAGAAAAACAGCATTTGCAACGGGGCTTCATGCATTTAAAAACCCCCACCACCAAAGAAATCGGGTCATTACGCTCCCGTGTTAATGTTCTCGACTTATCCGGATTTGAAGGGGCCAACAGGTTCTGCAAGGTCCTGTTCTTACGATATACGACTTTTGGGGTGTCTAAAATAACATCACACAAATATGGATCCCATTTTAAAATTGACCAATGTTTCTTGAGAGTCTTTTCAATCTCTTTATGTTGTATGTTCAATTTAGTTATAAATAAATATTTACTATTAAAACCAGTATCAGTATTTATTTTTTCTTTTTCTTTAGTTTGTGGAATTAGTTCATCTCTACCCGACACATCTTCATTCCCAAGGTGTTTGTCATGTAGGTTCCTTTTATATGCCGAATTAATCAAAGTCGTTGGGTAACCTTTCTCCTGAAAACGGGTAATCAAAATCTTGGATTGCTGTTCATAGTCCATCATTGAAGAACAGTTCCATTTGACCCTTTTAAACTGTCCGTATGGGATGTTTAATAGAGATGAGCGAACATACTCGGTAAGGGCGATTTCGCAATCGAGCACCGCGATTTTCGAGTACTTCACTACTCGGGTGAAAAGTACTCGGGTGCGCTGTGGGGCGGGGGGTAGCAGCGGGGAACAGGGGGGAGCCCTCTCTCTCTCCCTCTCCCCCCCACTCCCCGCTGCAACCCCCCGCTCACCCACAGCGCACCCGAGTACTTTTCACCCGAGTAGTGAAGTACTCGAAAATTGCGGTGCTCGATTGTGAAATCGCCCTTACTGAGTACCTTCGCTCATCTCTAATGTTTAACTTCCAACTTTTTTTATGGCAGCTTCCGAAATTCAGAAAGTTGTTGCAATCTGTGGGTTTAAAGTGCGTTCTAGTGCTAATGGACCCGTTATTGGAAGAAATAATTAAATCTAAAAAAAAACAATTTCCGCTTTATTAATAACACTAGTAAATTTAAGGTTAAAATCGTTATGGTTAATCGTAGTGATAAAATGGTTTAGGTCATCAATTTCCCCTTCCCAAATTAAAAGAATGTCATCTATAAAACGTTTGTACATAATAATGTGTTGGTCATTACAAAACTCCTTCTCAAAAAAAAACATCAATAAGTTGGCATAACTTGGGGCAAAGTTTGTCCCCATTGCCGTACCGCTAGTCTGTTGTAAGAACTCGTTATTGTACGTAAAATAATTATTCGTTAAAATGAATAATATGGCATCCAATAAAAAATCCTTTTGCTGTGACGGCATTAAAGGGTCACTATCCAGGAAATACTTTACGGCTTTGATGCCCTGATGATGCAAGATGTTCAAATATAAAGAAGTGACATCTAACGAACACCATATATAATTCTCCTTCCATGGTATCTGTTTAATGATGGATAAAATGCGTCCCGTATCTTTAATATATGCGGGTAATGATGTGACATACCTCTGTAGGTGGTAGTCAATAAATTGTGACAAATTGCAGTTGATTCCAGCTATAATGGGGCGGCCGGGGGGGGGGGTTGACATTTTTGGGCAAAAATTAAAAAAATGGGATATCCGGGTTTGGGACAATGATAAAATCCCTCTCTTGTTTCAATAGACAATTATTCTCCAGAGCTATATTGCCCAGTTCTTGTAGCTTTTTAGATACAATAGGTGTTGGATCTTGATCTAGTTTTTTATAATAATTAGAATCTCCCAAAAAACCTTAAAGATTCATGAATATAATAATTGTAATTCATGATGACTATCACCCCCCCCCCCCCCCCCCCTTTGTCGGCTTTCTTGATAACTATATCACGGTTATCAGCCAAGCTTTTTATCGCCAGAAAATGAGTTTTGTCTAAATTCCGTTTTAGTTGTTTATAAGAAATGAGCGAGCACCAAAATGCTCGGGTGCTCGTTGCTCGAGTCGAACTTTCCGCGATGCTCGAGGGTTCGTTTCGAGTAACGAACCCCATTGAAGTCAATGGGCGACTCAAGCAATTTTGTATATCGCCGATGCTCGCTAAGGTTTTCATTTGTGAAAATCTGGGAAATTCAAGAAAGTGATGGGAACGACACAGAAACGGATATGGCAGGCGAGGGGCTACATGTTGGGCTGCATCTCAAGTTCCCAGGTCCCACTATTAAGCCACAATAGCGGAAAGAGTGCCCCCCCCAACAATTTTTACTTCTGAAAAACCCTAATTAGCAAGGCATGCCTTAGCTAAGCACCACACTACCTCCAACAAAGCACAATCACTGCCTGCATGACACTCCGCTGCCACTTCTCCTGGGTTACATGCTGCCCAACCCCCCCCCCCCCCCCCCGCACGACCCAGTGTCCACAGCGCACACCAAAGTGTCCCTGCGCAGCCTTCAGCTGCCCTCATGCCACACGCTGGACTCATATTTTTATAAATAGTCACAGGCAGGTACAACTCCGCAATGGGAATTCCGTGTGCCCCCGACAGCATGGGTGGCTCCCTGGAACCCACCGGCGGTACATAAACAAATCCCATTGCAGTGCCCAGCACAGCTGAGGTAACGTCACATTAAATGCAGGTGGGCTTCGGCCCACACTGCATGCCGCAGTCAGACTGGGGTTCTTTATAAGTAGACACATGCAGTTACAACTCCGTGTGGACCGACAGCATAGGTGGGTCCCAGGAAGCCACCAGCGGTACATAAATAATTACCATTGCATTGCCCAGCACAGCTGAGGTAACGTCAGATGAAATGCAGGTGGGATTCGGCCCACACTGCATGCCCCAGTCTGACCGGGGTTTTTAATATATAGACACAGGCAGGTACAACTCCCTAATGTGAAGTCCGTGTGGACCCAAAGCATGGGTGGCTCCCTGGAACCTACCAGCGGTACATAAACAAATCCCATTGCAGTGCCCTGGACAGCAGAGCTAACGTCAGATTAAATACAGGTGGGCTTCGGCACACACTGCATGCCCCAGTCAGACTGGGTTCTTTATAAGTAGACACAGGCAGGTACAACTCCGTGTGGACCGACAGCATGGGTGGGTCCCAGGAAGCCACCGGCGTTACATAAATAAATCCAATTGCATTGCCCAGCACAGCTGAGATAACGTCAGATTAAATGCAGGTGGGCTTCGGCCCACACTGCATGCCCCAGTCTGACCGGGGTTTTTAATATATAGACACTGGCAGGTACAAATCACTAATGTGAAGTGCCTGTGGACCCACAGCATGGGTGGCTCCCTGGAACCCATCGGCGGTACATAAATGGATCCCATTGCAGTGCCCTGCTCAGCAGAGCTAACGTCACATGCAATACAGGTGGGCTTCGGCCCACAGTGCATGCCCCAGTGAGACTGGTAATATGTACCTGAACAGTAACCGCGTTGGTGGGAAATGGCCTCGCCACCATCATGTCTTTGGGAAGCCTCCGTTTCCACACCACAGTGACATAGCATTAGCAGCGGTATAGTCAGAGCCCAGAATTAGTAACATTTCAGCGGGAGCATTAGGGACAGGCCCCAGTAACATATCACTAGCAGCAGTATAGGGGAGCACAGTCTTAGTTCCATTTCAGTCGTAGTAGCAGTCAAGACAGGCCACAGTAACATTCCCATTGCAGCAGTTTAGGGAGATAACAGTCTCTTTCACATTTCAGTAGTTGCAGTATAGACAAGGCCCCAGTTACATTTATGTAGCAAAAGTGTAGGCCAACCCCACACACCTTGCTGTAGCAGGAGTGCAGGCGAGGCCCATAAAAATTACTAGGATTACACTGTAGGCGAGGGCCCAAAAAAATTGGTGTACCAACAGTACTAATGTACATCAGAAAAATTGCCCATGCCCAACCAAGAGGGCAGGTGAAACCCATTAATCGCTTTGGTTACTGTGGCTTAATTTGTAACTAGGCCTGGAGGCAGCCCAGTTATAATAAAAATTGGTTCAGGTGCAAGTTTCCATGCTTTAATGAGAATTGAAACGTATAAACATTGTTTACAAAAGTCATATGACTGAGCCTTGTGGGCCTAAGAAAAATTGCCCGTTCGGAGTGATTACGTGAGGTTTCAGGAGGAGGAGCAGGAGGAGGAGGATGAATATAATACACAGATTGATGAAGCTAAAAGGTCCCCGTTTTTTATGGTGATAGAGAATGATGCTTCCATCCGGGGGTGCAGCCTACGTATTGTTTAGGTACCGCTGCTGTCCGCTGGTGGAGAAGAGAAGTCTGGGGAAATCCAGGCTTTTTTCATCTTTATGAGTGTAAGCCTGTCGGCACTGTCGGTTGACAGGCGGCTACGCTTATCCGTGATGATTCCCCCAGCCGCACTAAACACCCTCTCTGACAAGATGATAGCCGCAGGGCAAGCAAGCACCTCCAGGACATACAGCGCGAGTTCAGGCCACGTGTCCAGCTTCGACACCCAGTAGTTGTAGGGAGCAGAGGCGTCACAGAGGATGGTCGTGCGATCGGCTACGTACTCCCTCACCATCCTTTTACAGTGCTCCCGCCGACTCAGCCTTGACTGGGGAGCTATCTGGCCCCTGCTATCTGGCCCTCGGAACTGCTTCTTCTGCCATTAGCGCTGTTGGATGGGAATTTTAACATCAGTTTGTCCACCAGGGTCCTGTGGTATAGCATCACTCTCAAACCCCTTTCCTCTTCAGGTATGAGAGTGGAAAGGTTCTCCTTATACCGTGGGTCGAGCAGTGTGTACACCCAGTAATCCGTACTGGCCAGAATCCGTTTAACGCGAGGGTCACAAGAAAGGCATTCTAACATGAAGTCTGCCATGTGTGCCAGGGTACCTGTACGCAACACATGGCTGTCCTCACTAGGAAGATCACTTTCAGGATCCTCCTTCTCCTCCTCAGGCCATACATGCTGAAAGGATGACAGGCAAGCAGCATGGGTACCCTCAGCAGTGGGCCAAGCTGTCTCTTCCCCCTCCTCCTCATGCTCCTCCCCCTCCTCCTCCTCCTCCTCAACACGCTGAGATATAGACATGAGGGTGCTCTGACTATCCAGCGACATACTGTCTTCCCCCGCCTCCGTTTCCGAGTGCAAAGCGTCTGCCTTTATGCTTTGCAGGGAACTTCTCAAGAGGCATAGCAGAGGAATAGTGACGCTAATGATTGCAGCATCGCCGCTCACCATCTGGGTAGACTCCTCAAAGTTTCCAAGGACCTGGCAGATGTCTGCCAACCAGGCCCACTCTTCTGTAAAGAATTGAGGAGGCTGACTCCCACTACGCTGCCCATGTTGGAGTTGGTATTCCACAATAGCTCTACGCTGCTCATAGAGCCTGGCCAACATGTGGAGCATAGAGTTCCACCGTGTGGGCACGTCGCACAGCAGTTGGTGCACTGGCAGATTAAACCGATGTTGCAGGGTCCACAGGGTGGCAGCATCCGTGTTAGACTTGCGGAAATGTGCGCTGACCCGGCGCACCTTTCCGAGCAGGTCTGACAAGCGTGGGTAGCTTTTCAGAAAGTGCTGAACCACCAAATTAAAGACGTGGGCCAGGCATGGCACGTGCGTGAGGCTGCCGAGCTGCCGAGCCGTCACCAGGTTACGGCCGTTGTCACACACGACCATGCCCGGTTGGAGGCTCAGCGGCGAAGGCCAGCGGACGGTCTGCTCTGTCAGACCCTGCAGCAGTTCGTGGGCCGTGTGCCTCTTCTCTCCTAAGCTGAGTAGTTTCAGCACGGCCTGCTGACGCTTGCCCACCGCTGTGCTGCCACGCCGTGCGGCACCGACTGCTGGCGACGTGCTGCTGCTGACACATCTTGATTGCGAGACAGAGGTTGCGTAGGAGGAGGAGGAGGAGGGTGGTTTAGTGGAGGAAGCATACACCGCCGCAGATACCAGCACCGAGCTGGGGCCCGCAATTCTGGGGGTGGGTAGGACGTGAGCGGTCCCAGGCTCTGGCTCGGTCCCAGCCTCCACTAAATTCACCCAATGTGCCGTCAGGGAGATATAGTGGCCCTGCCCGCCTGTGCTTGTCCACGTGTCCATTGTTAAATGGACCTTGGCAGTAACCGCGTTGGTGAGGGCGCGTACAATGTTGCGGGAGACGTGGTCGTGCAGTGCTGGGACAGCACATCGGGAAAAGTAGTGGCGACTGGGAACCGAGTGGTGCGGGGCCGCCGCCGCCATCATGTTTTTGAAAGCCTCCATTTCCACAAGCCTATACGGCAGCATCTCCAGGCTGATCAATTTGGCTATGTGCACGTTTAACGCTTGAGCGTGCAGGTGCGTGGCGGCATACTTGCGCTTGAGCTCAAACAGTTGCGCTATCGATGAATGGACACTGTGCTGAGAGACATTGCTGAATGGGGCCGAGGACAGCGGAGGTGAGCGTGTGGGTGCAGGCCGGGAGACGGTCGTGCCTGTGTCCTGAGAGGGGGGTTGGATCTCAGTGGCAGGTTGGGGCACAGGGGGAGAGGCAGTGGTGCAAACCGGAGGCGGTGAACGGCCTTCGTCCCACCTTGTGAGGTGCTTGGCCATCATATACCTGCGCATGCTGGTGGTGGTGAGGCTGGTGGTGGTGGCTCCCCGGCTGATCTTGGCGCGACAAAGGTTGCACACCACAGTTCGTCGGTCTTCTGCACTCTCAGTGAAAAACTGCCACACCTTTGAGCCCCTCGGCCTCTGCAGGGTGGCATGGCGCGAGGGGGCGCTTTGGGAAACAGTTGGTGGATTATTCGGTCTGGCCCTGCCTCTTCCAACCTGTCCTGCGGCTGCAATTGCCTCCCCCTCTGAAGACCGGTCCTCGGTTGGCTTATCACACTAGGTGGGGTCAGTCACCTGATCGTCCAGCGGCTCTTCCTCCGAATCCTCTGTGCGCTCCTCCCTGGGACTTACTGCCCTTACTACTACCTCACTGATAGACAACTGTGTTTCATCGTCATCGTCCTCCTCACTCACTGAAAGCTCTTGAGACAGTTGCCGGAAGTCCCCAGTCTCATCCCCCGTACCCCGGGAACTTTCCAAAGGTTGGGCATCGGTCACGACAAACTCCTCCGGTGGGAGAGGAACCATTGCTGCCCAATCTGGGCAGGGGCCCGAGAACAGTTACTGGGAGTCTGCCTGCTCCTCAGAATATGTCATTTTCATGGAGTGAGGAGGCTGGGAGGAAGGAGGAGCAGCAGCCAGAGGATTCAGAGTTGCAGCTGTGGACGGCGTAGAAGATTGGGTGGTCGATAGATTGCTGGATGCACTTTCTGCCATCCACGACAGGACCTGCTTACACCGCTCAGTTTCTAATAAAGGTCTACCACGTGGACCCATTAATTGTGAGATGAATCTGGGGACCCCAGAAACTTGCCTCTCTCCTAATCCCGCAGCAGTCGGCTGCGATACACCTGGACCAGGAGCTCGGCCTGTGCCCACACCCTCACTTGGGCCTCCGCGTCCACGTCCACGTCCTCTAGGCCTACCCCTACCCCTCAGCATGGTGTATTACGAGTAGAGCAGAAACAGAACGCTGTAATTAAATGTGCCGCTTATTGGCCTGTGGTTGGAGGCTGACTTCGCTTACGGAACGCACAGCAGAGCCAGGAAACAATTATGCGCACGCCTGTAGTGAGACCTAGGTGCGTATGACTGAGCTGCTGCAATTCACAGCGCAGAACCAGTGAAGTGAACAAAGCCCAGTGGTAGGCCTTAAATATTTTGCCTCAATTTTTTAAAATGGTGAGGTGAAAAACCAGAGACACCGCATGCAGCGGATATAATGTGTACTGTTTCCCTGTGGCGGGATGACGGCGGTCATGTAACGGGCGCAGCAGAGCCAGGAAACAATTATGCGCAAGCCTGTAGTGAGACCTAGGTGCGTATGATTGAGCTGCTGCAATTCACAGCGCAGAACCAGTGAAGTGGACAAAGCCCAGTGGTAGGCCTTAAAGGGGTTGTCCTGCGAAAGCAAGTGGGTCTATACACTTCTGTATGGCCATATTAATGCACTTTGTAATGTACATTGTGCATTAATTATGAGCCATACAGAAGTTATAAGAAATTTTTCACTTACCTGTTCCGTTGCTAGCGTCCTCGTTTCCATGGAGCCGTCTAATTTTCAGCGTCTAATCGCCAGATTAGACGCGCTTGCGCAGTCCGGGTCTTCTTCTTTTATGAATGGGATCGCTCGTGCCGGAGAGCGGCTCCGTGTAGCTCCGCCCCATCACGTGCCGATTCCAGCCAATCAGGAGGCTGGAATCGGCAATGGACCGCACAGAAGCCCTGCGGTCCACCGAGAGAGAAGATCCCGGCGGCCATCTTCAGCAGGTAAGTAAGAAGTCACCGGAGCGCGGGGATTCAGGTAAGCACTCTCCGGTTTTCTTTTTTAACCCCTGCATCGGGGTTGTTTCGCGCCGAACGGGGGGGGGGGGGGGGGGTTGAAAAAAAAAAACCCGTTTCGGCGCGGGACAACCCCTCTAAGTATTTTGCCTCAATTTTTTAAAATGGTGAGGTGAAAAACCAGAGACACCGCATGCAGCGGATATAATGTGTACTGCTTCCCTGTGGCAGAATGACGGCGCTCATGTAACGGGCACAGCAGAGCCAGGAAACAATTATGCGCAAGCCCGCTGTAACGCTTAGCTGGGTATTAATTAGCAACTACTACCCCCAGCAGACATGCAGTAAACTGAAGACAGTCACAGACACCCAAATATAGTATTTTTCCCCAATTTTTTTGAAAAAGCCTACTGCCTATATAGACAGTATACCTCTTTTCCTGTACCACTGTCCCTGCCTCACCAGTACTGCCCCTATACTGAGTAAAATGACTACAGACTGAGGACGCTATGGTCTGCACGCCCGATATACAAAAAAAAAAAAAAGTGCAACACTGCTAAAAGCAGCCTCAACAGTACTGCACACGGTCAGATGTGGCCCTAAGAAGGACCGTTGGAGTTCTTGAAAACGAATATAACACCTAACACTCTCCCTGTAGCAGCTACAGCAAGACAGCACTTTCCCTGATCTCTGTCACCATGCATCTGTGGCGAGCCGCGGGCGGGGAGATTTAAATACTCGGGTGTCATCTGATCTCCCCAGCCACTCACTGCAGGGGGGTGGGATAGGGCTGGAACGTCACAGGAGGAAGTTGTAATGCCTTCCCTGTGCTTCTATTGGCCAGAAAAGCGCACAAATTTCTCAGGGAAGGAAATGTAATGGAGTCGAGCACCCCGTGGTAACGAGCATCTCGAACACCCTAATACTCGAACGAGTATCAATCTTGGACAAGTACGCTCGCTCATCTCTAGACATGACCTATTTTAGTCTTAAGGATGCAACGATTTTTGGCAGATTTTTATCTCCATTTTCAAAAGCCATAACTTTTTTATTTTTCAGTCAACACGGCCGTATAAGGGCTTGTTTTTTGCGTGGTGAACTGTTGTTTTTGATGGTGTCATTTTTGGGTACATAAGACTATATTGTAAAACTTGTTTTTTTTTATGATAATAGGGAGAGAAAACGCATCAATTCTGCCATACATTTATGTTTGTTTTTTTACAGCATTAATTATGCAGATAAATGACAGTATATTTTTTCTGTGAGTCGGTACAATTACAACAATACCAAAATTCTTGTTTTTTTTTTAGATTTTTCCACTTTTATGCAATAAAAACCCATTTTTTGGAAAAAAAAAATTCTAAATCACTGCATTCAAAGTTCTGCAACTTTTTTATTTTTCTATGTACGGAGCTCTGTGAGGGCTTATTTTTTGCGAGACGAGCTTTCGTTTTTATTGGCACCATCTTGGGGTTCATACGGCTTTTTTGATCTCTTTTATTGCGTTTTTTGGGAAGCACAATGCTAAAAATTAGCATTTTGCCTCAGTTTTTTAGCGTTTTTTTTATGCTTTTGCCGTGCAAGATAAAAAGCATGTGCAACTTATTGTACACATCATTAGGGACACGACGATACTAAACATGCAGGATTTTAATTTTTTTTTTTTACATTTTTTTATTCTCATAAGAGAAAAAGCACCTAAAAAGATTTTTTTTTTACATTTTATTTATTGTACATGATTTTGATCTTTTTGTTACACCATCTGTGTCCCTCTGGGGACTTACACCGTAGCACCAATGATAGCTATTATAAGGCATTGTAGGACTTCTCTCCTGCAATGCCTTATCGCTTATTACAGCGGTCATAGGCAATGGCAATACAGGACGCCGGTATCTGGCATCTTGTTTCCATGGCAACTAGCCGAGCTTTCTGCGATTATTCGCAAGAGCCGACAACGTCACAGAGGGAGTGCGCTCCCTCTGTGAACCCTTCCCATGCTGCGATCTACATAGATTGCGTCAGGGAATGGGTTAACAGCGGGGGGCACATATTTAATGCACCCCCGCTGTTGCAGCGGGAGGCCGGCTATCACTGACAGCCAGCTCCCACTGCCAGATAGCGCGGGATCACTTATGATCTTGCGCTACCCCCAGGACGTAAGTTTACGCCCTGCAGCGGGAAGTACCCCGCTGCCAGGACATAAACGTACGCCCTGGAGTGGGAAGGGTTAAAGACATTACATATCAATTGCTTAAAATGAGGGAATCATCTTTTCTTTTTTTATCAGGTAATTTTTATTAGCAATTTTCCTTTTTTTTATCATAGCACATATTGCATCCTCATCCCAACTCCTCTACCATCCCTTAAGCAGCCACATAAGGTACGTCATTAAAGTTCAAGTACCTACTGTATATATGCCAAGCAAATTCCATTATCAGGTTCTAAAACATATCTTTAAAGGAAAGATTCTGTCCTTAGTCAAGGGGGCTGTAGCTATTCCTGACTTATCTAACCAAATTGCCCACATGTCTTCAAATGTTTGCCTTATTAGTCTTTTGTGTGTGTGTGTGTGTGTATATATATATATATATATATATATATATATATATATATATATATATATATATATATAATGTCAATAAACTCCCATTCAGTGGGGGACTGATACGTTTTAGAGTCATGCATAAGTGTCCTAGTCACAATCACCTTCGCCCAGTCTAGTCTTTCAAACTTCTTTATCCTTGCTCACAACCCTTGCAGCAGAATCAGCAGGTCTTATGGTCTATTCTTCAGCTGCAGGGGTCCCAGATCCATCCTGAGAAGCTTCATCTCCACTGATGTTGTCTCTTTTGTTTTTAAGTGTCATAGTACTTCCGGGACTTAGGACACTGACTAATCCCACTTTGCCTGATACACAGGAAGAAAGATAGAGTCTCCAGGGATCTTGCAACACAGATGCAGGATCTTGCCAGGATATCGGCAGGTTAGTGGTTGCCAGGCAGGCCCTGCCCTCCAGGAAATAATATTTGCATTGAAAAATTATGATTTCTTTATATTCAAAGTTCAAAATGGAAAAAATAGTGTAGCTGTGCTTTCTAATATTTTTTTTCAATATTATTTCCCTCTTAATTAGAAACCACAGGAGTTGAGTTGGGGGTAAAGTCTGGTGGGCCAGAGGCGCCCCCAGAATAGCATTTTACCCTGGCCCGAAAATTTTAATTCAGTTTAAAATGTTTTTTATTTATTTTTATTGTCACTTTTAATATAATGTGAAGTAAAGTTATACTTTTTCATATTTTTCAGTAGGCCATAGAGGGGTCAAATATGAAAAAGTAGTCAAGTAAAGCAATTAGTAAAACAGTTACTGCATATTTAGCCTGGCTTATTTCCTTGATTGTCAACTTTCAACTCTCTTACCCTTGTGAGTACCTAGCTGTAAAGTACAGGAGCTTGTCATCACTGACAAATTGCTGCAGTCCCCTGCAGAATTTTCTTTTTATTATTTAAAGAAAAATAAAAATACACCAATTGAAAATTTAAATACTTCCAAAAATGTTATTTTATTTTTAATTATACGTTTTTCTGTGCCCCATTTAAGTCTGCATACTTAAGGTATAGACTTAAGATGTGTAGACTTTTTACAGTAGACAAACTTTTGGCTTTTTAAATTGAAAAAATTCACAATAGTGTTAAATATTATATTTATTTATATTGCAAGATCAACTATTTCTTCACATCGCACAACTTTGGTACAGTTGCAATCAAAATTATTCAACTCCATAGCAAATTTGATTTATTTGTCAAATTTACAAACTTTTAACTGTTTGAAAAATAAAAATCAAACAAGAACATAGTAGCATAGTATGTAAGGTCGAAGTCAGACAAGTGATTTTTTTCTGCGTACCTATGTCTGCAAAAAAAAAATTGCATCTATTAGAACCATTGGTTCTCTATAAAGTGTTCACATGTCCATACTTTTTACAGGTGCAAAATACTTGCACCTGCAAAAGATAGGACATGCGTGCACCGAGAAGGTCTCTGCTGCGTGTAACATCGTGTGATGTTACAGAGAGTCCCCTCATCACTGAGGACTGTGACAGCACTGTCCCAGTTTTCAGTGATAAGGGGACTGCAGCGGGGTCAAAAGAATATCCTGCAACAGCTGTCACAGCTGTGGCAGAGAATTGCGATGTTCTCCCATTGCTTTCAATGAAGCTGGTGCTGCTGCCACCCCATTAACAGCAATGGGATGCAAGCAACCCCCCACAGTGATTTTCAGGGAAGGGCTTGAAATATAAGCCCTTCCATGAAAATCATCCCTAGCTGCTGGAAAAAAAAAATTATATATATATATATATATATATATATACACACACACACACACACACACACACAATCACCTCTCTGCTGCAGTACAGCTCCGGCGCATCTTCTCCCTGTCTCCCCAACACTGTTCTGAAACACTTGCTGGGGATTTAAAACTCCCTGCCTCCTGAAAGTGCTGTGTCTGATTGTCTGAGCGTGCAGCCAATCACAGGCAGCGCTCAGCCATTCATTGAATGACAGCTGAGCACCGCCACTGATTGGTCACAGCACTAAGCCAATCAGAGGCAGCACTCAGTGATTCATTGAATTCAGGGAGAGCCAGGAAAAGATGCGCTGGAGCTGCACAGTGGTGGAAAGGTGATACTTTTTTTTTCTTCCAGCAGCTAGTGATGATTTTCACGGAAGGGCTTGAAATATACGCCCTTCCCTGAAAATCACTGTGGGGGGTTGCCTGCATCCCTTTGCTTTCAATTAAGTGGCAGTAGCATCAGCCCCATTGTCAGCTGTGACAGCTGTGGCAGAGGATTTCTTCATCTTTGCGGGGAGTTCACTGAATGGTCAAGTGCTGCCTGTGATTGGCTAAACGCTGAGACAAATCACAGGCAGCGCTCAGCTGTCATTCAATGAAGCCAATCAGATACAGCCCTTTCAGCAGGCGGGGATTTTAAATCCCCATATGCTAAAAGAACTACACTACACTACCGGGGACCAAGCAGAGAAGTTACGCATGAGCCCCGGGAGCAGCAGACAGGTAAGTATGTGTTTTTTATTTTTAACACAAACCAGCGATGATTTTCAGGAAAGGGCTTATATTTAAAGCCCTTCCCCAAAAATCACTGCAGGCATTGTTGGCAGCCCATTGCCTTCAATGGGGCCTCCGGCAGCATTCGTGGCCCCATTGAAGGCAATGGGAGAACATCATGATCCTCTGCCACAGCTGTGACAGCTGTGGCAGGGGATTCTTTACTCCCTCCAGGGAGTCCCCTTGTGACTAAACACTGTGACAGTGCTGTCACAGTGTTCAGTGATAAGGTGACTACCCACGGGGAATATTGAAGTGTAGCATGGACCTATGGCACATATATGTCCTATGTTTTGCAGTATGCGCATTTGCACGACTGTAAAACATGGACATGTGAACACAGCATAGGGAAGCAATGGTTCTAAATAGATGCATGGTTTTGTGCGCAACTATGTACGCACAAGCACACGTTCGTGTGAATGCACCCTATGGAAGATATTAAAAACTGTAGGTCCTCATGCCTGAACTATAAGACATAGAACTCTACTGACCCAAATGCACAAGAAAAGTCCACTCCCATATACTCAAAACCATATAAATAAGCCATAGAAGTTTGGGGATTTTGTTCTGCCGAGCAATGAGAGAAAACTGAATCTTTTCGGGTCTATGGATTAGCAGTATGCCCGAAGGACAAAGAACGAAGCATACACTCAAAGGAACACCCTGCCTATAGTAAAGCATGGCAGTGACTCAATAATGCTCTGGGGCTGCCTTGCTTTCTCTGGCACTGGAAACCAGCAACATTGTGGAGTGTAAAATGGATTTAATCAATTATCAGGAAATCCGAGGACAAAACATGATGCCTTCTTAGTTGAAGCTAGGGCATTTCTGGACCTTCCAAGAGGACAATGATACCAAGTATACCTAAAGTCTATCAAAGCTTGGTTTGGTTTCAAAAGATGTCTTATAAGATTGTGGAGTGGCCACAAGAAGATAGAAAATCTTGGGTGGGATTTGAGGAAGGAGGCTGCAGCACGCAGACCCAATATTATTAATGAACTGGAAGCCATTGCGCATGAGAAATGGATAATATTCTACAGGAATACTGACAGAAGCTGATTTCTGCGTACACATCATGTTTGCTGCAGGTTATAACACTAAAAGGATTCTCTACTAAGTACTAAAAAAACTGTTGTGATGAAGGTGTTTAACCCCTTAATGATGGCCCCATCGGGAAACTACGTCCTCAGTAAGTGGGCTTTAATCCTAGAGGACGTAGTTTTATGTGTCCTCTTTGGATTAATGCCCACTTGCCTGAGGACGTGACAGCTCCAAGCTGTCGGTGCCCGCAGGTAGCCGACAGCATGGAGCTGTCATCCCAGGATGCGGGCAGTCACCCCCGGCATTGCGATCGGCGCTATCCAATGGATAGCGCCGATCACAATAAAGTAAACAAAACTGTGTAAAAAGGTAGATATTCAGCTGCCCTGATGGATCGGATCCATCAGGGCAGCTGGAAATACTCACCTGGCTTGTGCGGGGTGTCCCCGGACGATCGGGTCCTCCCGGACCCGCCGGCGGTCTTCAGACGATGACGTAATGCGCATGCGCAGAAGCCCAGGAGCCCCTGGCAAATTTAAAATCTCCTGGCTCCCGGCTCCTGAAGGTAGCGAAAAAGTTAAAAAAAGTTTAAAAAGTATGTCAGTTTCACCTCCCCTCATGGATTGGATCCATGAGGGGAGGTGAAAATACTCACCTCGGTCCTCTCCGATGTCCCGGGACCCGAGGTCCCCGTCTGCGCATGCGCGTCCGATGTCAATTTAAAATCCCTCTGCTCCTGGCTGCCATATGTAGCCCAGAGCAAAGGGATGTCACCAGGGACATGATCACTGTCATCCAATGGATGACAGTGATCATGTAAAGTAAAAAAAAGTGTAAAAAAGTTTTAAAAAGTGTAAAAAGTAAAAAAAAAAGTTTAAAAAGGTAAAAAAGAAAGTTTAAAAATCTTACGTCATCACCCCCCATGGATCATATCCGTGAGGGAGGATGAAATGACGTACCTAAGGCCCGCGGACCTTACCCCAGCTTGTGCGCACGCGCCCGTCACCAAAGTGGCGGACGCATGCGCAAAAGCTGTGGATTGCCAGCGTAATTTAAAATCTCCCTGTTCCTGGCTACAAAACTTAGCCGAGAGCCTGGAGATTTCACGGAGATCCGCGGTGAGCGGTTCCTGGTCACGTGTTCGCCGTTATCCAATGGATAATGGCGATCAAGTAAAAGTAAAAAAAAAGGTAAAGGTTCATCTCCCCTCACCGATGCGATCGGTGAGAGGAGATGAAACTTTTTAACGGAGGCCTCCATATTAGCACGCCGACGCGATCTTCTTCCGTGAACTTTCCCGGATTCTGCGCATGCGACCTCCGGCAAAACAACGGACACATGCGCAGGAGTCGGGGAGCACAGGAAATTTATAATCTCCTTGCTCCCAGCGACCAACGGGCGCCGAGAGCCTGGAGCAGTGACAGGTGGCCTCGTTGAGCGGTCCCCGGTCACGTGATAAAAAGATAGCGATTTACCTTTGGCCGGTCTCACATGACCGGATAGGAATTATGGATTCCGCATGCGTCTGATCCGCGGTAATACGCAGATCAATCGCATTGGATTACACAATTTTGCTCACAGAGGGTCGGAATTTCGTAATCCACTTGCAGAAAAGAGAATGCAGCAGGTTCTATTTTACCGCGGACATCCGCAACATAGAGCCCATGTGCTCCGTGGTCGCAGATATACCTGCTGCCCATACGCAACTACGTTGTGTACGGGCTGCATGTACCCGTGTCATCGCTAAGCGACGGTGCGGGAAATACAAAAAAAAAGTACTGCGAATGACCGCCTGTGTGAGTAGGCAGTTATGCGCAGTACATTACGTGGCCGTACACAGGGTCACAGCAGGGCTCACAGCTGGGATCAGCTGCGGGCCTCCACAAGCGGATTCCACCTATGGCCATGTGAGCCCGGCGTTATTCAGACCGCTACCTGTAATACGTAATTTACAAGAAGCCCCGGGAACGCTCGCCTTCCTGCAGTTCCAGGAGCAGCTTGTTGAGCGTCCGCCGCACCTCCGCAAGCTTACGGAGACTCACAGAGCGCCACTTTTTACACCCAATACACGCCACTGAGGTCACGAAATACCCCCAAAAAGCATGATAGGAGGGGGGATACACGGTTTTATTGCCCCATGCACCCATCCCAACCAGCCTCCGTAATTACCCCTGTCTTCGGAAATACTACACAGTTCACATTATTACTTTTATCTAAGATTTGGGGAACGCGGAAAAGGGCGCGGAGTGTGTGTGGGGGTGGGAAGATTTTTTTAAGGTGTCAATTTTTATTCCGTACAAGTGGGCAATGGGTCCTGGAATTTATTCAGTTGTGCCCAGAAATCCAATGGGTGTTCCCTCCATTATAGGCCTAACCATGTGTCCTATAAGTAGATTAGGGCCACAACGGGAATCTTTTTGAACACGGGACAAACGGGGGGATCCATTTTGGGGTGAATGTCTTCATTCCTATGTACACTGTCCAAAAAAAACAGTTTTTAAATTGACAAAATTGCCAAAAAAAATAAAAATTGTAATTTTTTCCTTCTGCTTTGCTTAGATTCATTCAAATATTGTGGGGTCAAAATACGCAGTACACCCCTAGATGAATTCGGTAAGGGGTCTATTTTTTAAAATGGGGTCATTTGAGGGGGGTTCTTTATCGTTTTAGACGCTCAATGGTTCTATAAGTGGGCAATGGGGCCTGAAATTTATTCCGTTGTACCCTGAAATCCAACGGGTGCTCCTTCTATTATAAGCCTAGCCATGTATCCTTTAAGTAGATTAGGGCCACAATGGGTATGTTTCTGAACATGGGACAAACAGGGGTATCCATTTTGGGGTGAAAGTCTTCATTCCTATGTGTACTGTACAGAAAAAAACCAGTTTTTAAATTGATACAACTGCCAAAAAAATGAAAATTGTAATTTTTTCCCTACTGCTTTGCTTAGATTTATTCAAAAACTGTAGGGTAAAAATACACAGTACACCCCTAGATAAATTTGTTAAGGGGTCTAGTTTTCAAAATAGGATCACTTGTTGGGGTTCTCTGTTGTTTTGGCCGCTCAAGGGCTCTACAAGTGGGCAATGGGGCCTAAATGACCTTCATGCTAAATTTCAGTTCTGAAAGCCACCGACTACTCCCTACATTTTGGGCCCCGTTGTGCATCCAGACAAAAGATTAGGGCCACAATGGGTATGTCTCTGAACATGGGAGAAATAGGGGTACCATTTTGTGGTGCAAGTCTTCATTCATGTGTGTGCTGTACAAAAAAAGCAGTTTTTAAAATGATTGAATTGCCAAAAAAACAAAAATCACATTTTTTCCCCCTTTGCTTTGCTTGAATTAATTCAAAAACTGTGGGGTCAAAATGGGCAGTACACCCCTAGATAAATTCGTAAAGGGGTCTAGTTTTCAAAATGGGGTCACTTGTGGGGGTTCTCTTTGGTTTTGGCCGCTCAAGAGGTCTACAAATGTGCTATGGGGCCTAAAATGCCTTCAAGGAAAATTTCAGTTCTGAAAGCCTCTGACTACTCCTTACATTTTGGGCCCCGTTGTGCATCCAGACATAAGATTAGGGCCACAATGGGTATGTCTCTGAACACGGGAGAAACAGGGGTATCCATTTTGGGGTGCAAGGCTTCATTCATGTGTGTGCTGTACAGAAAAAGCTGTTTTTAAAATGACAGAATTGACAAAAAAACGAAAATCACAATTTTTTCCTTTTGTTTTGCTAGAATTCATTCAAAAACTGTGGGGTCAAAATAGGTAGTAAACCCCTAGATAAATTTGTTAATAGGGTCTAGTTTTCAAAATGGGGTCATTTGTGGGGGTTCTCTATAGTTTTGGCGGCTCAAGAGCTCTACAAAAGTGCTATGGGGCCTAAAACACCGTCAAGCAAAATTTATGTTCTGAAAGACACCGACTACTCCTTTCATTTTAGGCCCCGTTGTACACTCAGATATAAGAATAGGGCCACAATGGGTATGTTTCTGAGCACGGGAGAGACGGGGGTATCCATTTTGGGGTGTAAATCCTCATGTTCATGGGCACTACTGGAAAAAAATATGACTTTAAAATGACATATTTGCAAAAATATAACATTTTATTTTTTCTCCTCTAAATTTAATTAATTCCTGAAAAAAAAGGTGGGGTCAAAATACTCATGACACCCCTCAGTGGATACATTAAGGGGTGTAGTTTTTAAAATGGGGTCATTTGGGGGGAGGTATCTATTATTCTGACAATCATGAGCCTTTGCAAACTTGGCTTGATGCAGGAAAACAGAGTGTCACAGATATAGAATTTAAAAATTGAAATTTTATTAGGAATTATTTTAAAAATCAAGGCCAACCAAAGAAAAACAATTACATAAAACGTATAGTGACAGGACAGACAAACAACTAAAATGAGGGATCTTGGGATGGGTGAGGGAGGGAATTATGTGTCACCAACTCCCGTCTAACCATCACCAGGATCCTCAAGAGTCACTTGTGATTTAGTTGATGGGGCAGATCCCCCTATCAAGGTAAGTATTTAGCACTTGAGGTGTTGTATGATTCGTATGTTCTCCAAATGGAGACTGTTTTTTAATAAAGGTATATATATGTTATATGAATCAAGCAAACCACTTTTCTTTTGGGACTCTTTTAGTTTTTAATGTTTGAATCAATGTCGTTTAGTGCATTTGTTTTCACTGTTTTATACACTTTCTGTTTAGATTGCTCTTCAAACCAGTATGGTATTGAGTTTACAGTGTTTAAAGCTTTTCCGTTTATATTGCTCTTTCTCGACGCGTTTCTCTATCGGGATACTCGATAGTTCATCAGGAGCCGGGCATCGATAAGCCCCTAAATAAGTAGGAAAAGATTTGTTTTAGAATATATATCAAAGATGATCACTAGATAGGTGGCTGAAATATGCCTGTCGCTATTCAATAATAGAAAATTCCTCAGAGTTGCCTAGTTTATATAATAAACTTGGACCCTACCAATCGCATGGGTCCCAAACGTGCTCTAGTCGTTCAGAATCCAGAAAATCGATTTAAACTGGATATTTCTGGCTCACATAAGGTCTGCCACATTCATGCGGCTCTGGTGTAGAATAGAAAAGCTGTGCATCATGTGCATCCATGAAAATGATGCATATGGTGTGTATCAAAGCTGGCAGAGTTAGTCTATCCAAAGTGGCACCCAGGTTAGCATAGGACTGTCATACGTCCTCCAGGACTGGTAGCTCCTAGGTTAGTGGCTGTAAGATTAAATATCTATTCGCCCAACAAGAAGATAACGTACGGGGAACAATATCCCAAATCAGCCTAGGAACTACTAGTAACTGCCACAATGGCAAAAAGCATTTTTAAGCTAGCTAGAAGGCTTGCATTAGTAAGACGAGGTCAGCTCTGGTAGCTTGTAGAGCAAGAGAGAAGACATAGAGCAAGGCAAAGAGGAGTGCTAGGAGTAATCACCAGCTCACCACCAGAGCCGCAGGCGCTGCTGGAGATTACTCCTAGCACTCCTCTTTGCCTTGCTTTATGTCTTCTCTCTTGCTCTACAAGCTACCAGAGCTGACCTCGTCTTACTAATGCAAGCCTTCTAGCTAGCTTAAAAATGCTTTTTGCCATTGTGGCAGTTACTAGTAGTTCCTAGGCTGATTTGGGATATTGTTCCCCGTACGTTATCTTCTTGTTGGGCGAATAGATATTTAATCTTACAGCCACTAACCTAGGAGCTACCAGTCCTGGAGGACATATGACAGTCCTATGCTAACCTGGGTGCCACTTTGGACAGACTAACTCTGGCAGCTTTGATACACACCATATGCATCATTTTCATGGATGCACATGATGCACAGCTTTTCTATTCTACACCAGAGCCGCATGAATGTGGCAGACCTTATGTGAGCCAGAAATATTCAGTTTAAATCGATTTTCTGGATTCTGAACGACTAGAGCACGTTTGGGACCCATACGATTGGTAGGGTCCAAGTTTATTATAGAAACTAGGCAACTCTGAGGAATCTTCCATTATTGAATAGTGACAGGCGTATTTCAGCCACCTATCTAGTGATCATCTTTGATATATATTCTAAAACAAATCTTTTCCTACTTATTTAGGGGCTTATCGATGCCCGGCTCCTGATGAACTATCGAGTGCCCCGATAGGGAAACGCGTCGAGCAAGAGCAATATAAACGGAAAAGCTTTAAACACTGTAAACTCAATACCATACTGGTTTGAAGAGCAATCTAAACAGAAAGTGTATAAAACAGTGAAAACAAATGCACTAAACTACATTGATTCAAACATTAAAAACTACAAGAGTCCCAAACGAAAAGTGGTTTGCTTGATTCGTATAACATATATATACCTTTATTAAAAAACAGTCTCCATTTGGAGAACATACGAATCATACAACACCTCAAGTGCTAAATACTTACCTTGATAGGGGGATCTGCCCCATCAACTAAATCACAAGTGACTCTTGAGGATCCTGGTGATGGTTAGACGGGAGTTGGTGACACATAATTCCCTCCCTCACCCATCCCAAGATCCCTCTTTTTAGTTGTTTGTCTGTCCTGTCACTATACGTTTTATGTAATTATTTTTCTTTGGTTGGCCTTGATTTTTAAAATAATTCCTAATAAAATTTCAATTTTTAAATTCTATATCTGTGACGGCCTTAGCTTCGACTATATAGATATCTCATACCACTGTGATTTAGGAATACAAAGTGTTCCTCAAAATGCTGTAAAGTAATGTTAAATTTATACATCATCTAAATGGTTAAATAACACAAAAGTTTTTCAAATGTGCATTCAGAATAAAGTAAACAGATGGAAATATATATCTTATCAAAAATTTGTACAGTATGTTTGGACATATTTGAGATATTACAGATGAAAATGTGAAAAAATGACAATTTTTTCAAAATTTTCCCAATTTTGTCGCTTTAAATAAATATACACAAATTATATCGGTCTCTTTTTACAACCAAAATGAAGTACAACATGTGGCAAAAAAACAATGTCAGAATCACTTGGATATGTGAAGCCTTTACGGAGTTATGCTACGTTGAACGACGCATGTCAGATTTCCAAAATTTGGCTCCGTCACTAAGGCGCAAACAGGCTTCGTCACTAAGGGGTTAATAATTCTGAGAGATTAAAAGAATTGTCCTATTTCTATCTGTTTTGCTGCTTGAAAAGACAGCTATGTAGAGTGGCCCAGTGTGGCACTGCCTGCAGTGTTCTTTTCGCTTCAATAGAAGTCAACAACCTGGGCCACTGTGCAATGTATGGTGCTGTCAGTTTCCTGCAAAAAAAACCCCAGCTATAAATGGCATTTTGTGGTGAATTGGGAGAAACCGCATGTTATATTAGTTATATTGAGCTATTTACTGTGTTTTTGCAAACAGTTGAAAGTTTGTAAAATTGGCAAATAAACTGTATTTGCAAGGGGGTTGAATAATTTTGATTGCAACTGTATAACACATTAAAGAGACCCTGAACTCAGTTTCACCCTTTTGAACCACTTCAGGGCAGTCTATCAGCCATTCAGGGGTGTAACTAGAGGCTCATGGGCCCGAGTGCAGAAGTTCAGCTTGGGCCCCCCTCCCCATGGCCTTAGGCTAGATTTACAAGGGTGATCGCAAAATTGCAGCAATATTGCAATTTTTCCCATAGAGATGTCTGAGCTTGCAGTTTTCTTGCGAAAAAGACAATAGGACTTTCTAATGTT
This sequence comes from Eleutherodactylus coqui, assembly GCF_035609145.1. NCBI lineage: Eukaryota > Metazoa > Chordata > Amphibia > Anura > Eleutherodactylidae > Eleutherodactylus > Eleutherodactylus coqui. The sequence continues at coordinate 207,508,415 of NC_089842.1, forward strand.
AAAAATCGCATTGCACTAAAATCATAAGTTTGTGCGATATTATAAAACAAAGGCTCCATAAGGAAACATAGGTGATAAAAAAAGAGCAGAACGCACAAAGATAGGGCAGGCAGCGATTTTTTTTTCCGCACAACATCACATCAGTAAAAACATCGAAAATGTAAAAGAAACCATTGAAAAGCCCGGGCTTCATATTTCTGCGTTGTCACCCGTGTGAAACTGGTTTTAGTGTCTGTGCCCAAGAAACAGCTCTTGTTCCAATCAGACGATCCGCACAAAATTTTGCATCAAAACCACAAAAGAAAATTGTAAGGGTGAAATCTGCTGTGGATACACATAAAAACCTGCGTCAAAGCCTTTACCAATTGCGCAGATTTTGACATTTTTTTCTGATGTGGTTTTGATGTAGAACTTGGTGTGAATTGTCCGCTGCGGACAATCTGCGCCATTTTATGTACTTGGGAATATACCATTATGCCTCTCTCACACACAACGCTTTTTTACAGCGTTTACCACGGTGTTTCAAACAGTACAGTAAACGCTGTACAATGCCTTTATTGATTTCAATGGAACTTGGCAGACTAACGTTCGTATGAGGCGTTTCTAAGACCGCGATTTTTCATGTGTTTAAGCACTTTTTAACACACCTCATCGCCCATTATAATGATGAAGTACGTAAAAAAATCGCAGTGCAGAGCTGTACAATGTGTTCTTAAACACCACTCAAAATCGCGTCTTTTGAAATGCGGTGTTTTACTGATGGTGTGTGTGCCAGTGGCTTCAAGCCACTCTCACACAGGCGCTCGGCAAAACTCTGCGGTGTTTCGCTGTGATTTTACTTTTGTTTTTGGTCCATACTGGGTTTTAGCGCACAACATCATTGGTGAGGTGCGGTAAAACTGGCAAAATAGAGTAAACAGCGCTCAAAATCGAGCACATGCCTGCAAGGCTCCATTGAAAACAATGGGAGTGTTTTACTGCGATTACCGCAGTGTTCAAAGAGCCGCAGTAATCAGCACCTGTGTGAGAATGGGCTTCTGGCTCTCCCATCACACAGGATGCCCTAGCATGGTTCCTCCCCTGCCCCTTCAGGGCTGTCTCTGCCCCTTCTCACACAGGATGCCCCTACCTGATTTTCTTCCCCCTCTCACACTGCCTGCTGCTTTGACCCCCCTCCCCCACTGAGACAGACATGTGCAAGTCAGTACTTACACTTTCTGTCAGGTTGCTGCCACTGTGTGTCTGCCGCTCCACCTCCATTCCCCTGCTGGCTGAGGATGTGACTGTAGGAGCCGAGGGAGGGCGGCACGATGTAAAGCCCTCAGTCTGCCTGCTGACTGACTTCCTCTAGGTCCTCTGTGCCCCGCGGGGAGCATATTTAGGATTTTAGCCGCAGTTCGCCACCTGATTGGCTCTTCGGCACCACGTGACTACACAGCGTGCACGCGGATTGCCTTCAGCAGCCGTGCACTACACACTACACTTAAGCAGCATGGGGTTAGGGTTTAGGGTTTAGGGTTAGGGTTAGGTTTAGGGTTAGGGTTAGGTTTAGGGTTAGGGGTTAGGGTTAGGTTTAGGTAACCCTAACCCTAAACCTAACCCCGTGCTGCTTAAGTGTAGTGTGTAGTGCACGACTGCTTAACTGTAGTGTGTAGTGCACGGCCGCTGAAGGCAATCCGCGTGCACGCTGTGTAGTCACGTGGTGCCGAAGAGCCAATCAGGTGGCTCTATTCAGCAGCGCTGCTGAACTGCGCTTAAATTTGCGCGTGGGGAGCTTCTCCTGCACGGAGACACTTCCTCCCAAACCTCCGCTCAGACTCCTCCCCTCTGGTGATCGTGGAGGAGAACAAGACAGGGGAGGAGACTGAGCGGAGGTCCGTAAGGAGGCGCTAGCATGCAGGAGAAGCCGCAGAGCGCCTAGTGAAAGTAACTCTGCAGTCAGTCATCATGTGGAAAGGAGGCCCTCTGAGCCCTCCTGGCCTAGGGGCCGGGTCACGATTACGACCTGAGCGACTCCTATATGTACGCCAGTGCAGCCATTAATAAAGCTTTTAAACATGTTTATTTTACAAACCATAATCCTGGCATTCCTATAGAAAATGGATTTTTAAAACTCCTGCATTGCATTGTAATTAGCCCAGTGGGCATAGCAAAACGATTTGAGGCAGAGGGGTCCTCTCTGTAAACATGCCCCTTTTTGCTTGATTGATGTGAATGATATCCATACATCATCCAGAAGCTGTTCCAGATCTCATGCTTGTGTCAGGCATCTCAGGAGCAGCACATGTACAGTTAGTATTGCACTGCTTTAGGCAAACATGTCAGCTCTTGCTACACAAGTGTCAGTCCCAGCATTCATGTCAAAAGCATGGCATCTGTAGTGGTTTGTGGATGATGTAGGGATATTAGCTACAAAAAAACACCTCAGGCATACCGAACAGTCTAGCTTGAGGCCCATTCACACTGGACAATTATCGCTAAAACTTTGCTCATCGGTGATCATTTTAGCGATAATCGGTGTGTGTGAATGGGCGCGATGCACTAGCATTTTGGACTCTTTTCGCTGATCCTTAAGGTCAAGTGAACTTGATTTTTGCAATCAGTTTTATCAGTAGTTCTCCACGGGGGAGTGCTGATAGCATTGTTTCCCCCATGCAGAACAAAGGATCTGAGCACAGCTAATAGCATCGGGCTATTAGCATGTGCTCAGAAAAGCCTTCATTAGCATACATAATTGGCATTAAAGTAGCTGAGAAGCTACTTAAATGCTAATTTATTTTTTAAGCAAAATAATCGCTCAAACTATCGTTTGAGCGATCTTTGAGCGATTATCTGCTTGTGTAAATCGGCCTTTACTTAACCATTTGGGCATAATAACCATATAAAGTGGAATTTTAGAAGGCATTTTCCTAAAGTGCCAGAATTATGGTTAGTAAAAGAAACATGCTTGAAAAGCTTCAATAATAACTGATAAAGTGCTGGTAAAGGTTCAAAGGGGTAAAACCTGGGGACAGCTTCCCCTTAATATTAATAATCTAGATATATTGCCAACAATTGTATGCTCTCATATACTGTTATCTGTGGTGTCATAAGTGTTTGAACAATATAGATGTACATTTAAAATAATTCTTAAAAATTTTAAAGCATCATTTTAGGGATCATTTAGAGAACCCTATTTGCGTCACGTATTACACGCGCAATTTTTGCACATGTAGTACGCAGTGAAAAGAACCCGTTGCAATGGGTTCTTTTATATAGCTTATTTTTTCACACAACGTGTGATTGTAGGAAACAATATATGGCATTTCCGATCTTAGTGCATATTATGCACCGTAGAAGCATATTGAAATCAATGGACATGGTTAAATACATGCAAAATACACAGGAAACCTGCACAACATAAGTGCAATTTGTTATTAAGGCGCATAAATACACAGTGTATTTGCACACACAAAATCATGCCTGAGTGGACGAAATACGTGGGTATAAGTGAGTTTTAGGCACATAATAATGGGGCAAATTTATGAGATCGAAATGTAATTACGCCTGGGTGAACCGGCCCTTAGGCAAAACTGCTAAACTATTTTACACCTATTTAATAACAAGAAAATGAAGATCACTGTCATGCATATAACAAGGTAAAAGTTTTACCTGAAGAGTTCCCTTTAGAATGTAGATATACTGACCAACCTAATATATGGAGCTAGATATCCCATTTATTTATGCATTAATGATCTTTGTATTATCTTCATGAAAGCTTTCCTCATATCTTTGTTACGCAATGTATAAATAATTGGGTTGAGAGCAGGTGTTACGACAGTAAACAGAACTGCAATAACTCGGTCTTGATCTAATGCATGTTCAGTGGAAGTACGTAGATAAGTAAATATGGCTGTGCCATAAAGAAGGAACACCACTGTGAGGTGTGCACTACATGTAGACAATGCGTTTCTTCTTCCCGTTGCAGTCTTAATCCTTAACAAGAATTTGCTGATAAATACATAAGAGAAAAACGTTAGGACAAAAGATGTTGTTGCTAAAGTTCCAGTTATCCTGATGAGAAGGTTTAAGTTCAAAGTCGTGTCTGCACAAGCCAACTTCAATACTGGCTTAACATCACAGAAAAAGTGATTGACTATATTGGGTCCACAAAATGGAAGTTTTGCTGTTAGGACAGTATGTATCAATGCATGGAAAAATCCAGCTATCCAAGAGAATAATGCCAAGGTCATACAGACATTACTATTCATGATCTGCAAATATCTCAAAGGATTACTAATTGCTATATATCGATCAAAAGACATGTTAGTAAGAAGTATAACTTCTGTACTACCAAGGAAATGAAAGAAATGTATCTGACAAATGCAACCACCGAAAGATATTGTTTTCTTGAGCACCAAGAAATCACTCAACATTTTTGGAACAGCAACAGAGGAGAAGCACAAATCAATGAAAGACAAATTCCATAAGAAGAAGTACATTGGTGTGTGAAGACTTTGATTTATTTGTGTGATAGTCATAATGGATAGGTTCCCCAAAATTGTCACCATGTAAAACATCAAAAATATTACAAAAAGACTTAACTGGATGTCTATTAGGTCTGTGAGACCGAGTAAGACAAACTCACTTATTGATGTTTGGTTCATACTGTAACTAAAGGCTAAAAATTAAAAACAGAATAATAATCATTGTCTACAATATAGCAATCATCCAAAATAAATAGTTGAGATATAAACATAGTTAAAAGTTAAGATAATATCTAGATAAGATACAACTGCTGAAGTCACAAGCATATTGTATATGTTCATAATGAAAAAAGAAAGAAAAGTAAAAGAGTGAAATTAAAAAAAAGAGAGAAAAAGAAGAAAAAAAAAAGAAAGAGCGAAGTAATAAAGAAAAAGAGGCAAAAGAAAGAGGAAAAAAGTTGAGAAAGAACAAGAAAGAAAGAAGAGGGAGACAGAACAAAGACAATGAAAGGAAAAATAGCACAAAAGAACAAAAGAAGGAAGAAAAAGTGAAAGAGAAGGGAAAAAAAGAAAAAAGCGAATGAAAGAGTGAAGAAGTGAAGGAAGAAAGATCCAAAAAAAAGCAAAAGAGAGCAAAAGAGGAAAAGAGCAAAAAAAGGGTGAAAGTGAAAGAAAAAAACAAAAGAAAAAAGTGAAAGAACAAAAAAGAAAAAAATTAAAAGAGAGTGAGGGAGTTAAGAAACTAAAAAAGAACAAAAGAAAGTGAAAGAAAGAGCAAAAAAGGGTAAGAGCAAATAAAGGTGAGTGAAAAAAACTGTGAAAGAACAAAAGAAAAAAGTGAAGGAATAAATGAGTGAAGGAACAAAAGGGCAAAAGAATGTGAAAGGAAGAGCAAAAGAGGGGAAGAGAGCAAAAGAAGGAAAGAGCAAAAGAAAAGGTGAAATTCAAAGAAAGCTAAAAAGAGCGAAAGAAAGTAAAACCGCGAAAAAGAGAAAAAGAAGGAAATGGCATTATCTGTGAATTTATTGTCTATTAAATTCCTGCAAAGTCAAATTGTTATTAATTTTTTTCAATTATATCATCTTTATATACGGTTTGAATGAAAATCAAATATTAATATGACCATTACCATTAATATGGCGAAATAAATAACAATTTATATTGGGTGTCCTACTTTTTTACATAATTGTTGTGATGGCTGCTGGCTTCGATTAAATGTGCCTCCTCTATCATCCCCCTCTGCCACTGATCATTGTCATTTGTATCTCGTCTTCTGTGTAGCCAGTGCTACATAATTCTTCCTGACACTGCGCTTAGCCCACTTTACAAATACGCAGTGTGGTGGTGGGGCATGGCTTGTATAATGTACTGTGAGGACTGCTTTCCTTCAGAGCTTCCGACCCAGACCCTGCTTTAAAGTAGATCCAGGAACATACAGCAAAGACCAGCACCAGATTCTCAGGAGAAACAATGGGGAAGCATTTGGGACATCAGAAACCTACCTCATCAGCTCCCTCTTAAGATTCCTGCACTCTACGTAGGCTTCTTCATCACTGCGCCTGAGCATCACATAGCACTGCTGCGCGCTCCACAGTCCAAACTGCTGGATGTCTGTTCCTCCAATATCTTCACATTTGTTTGAGCTCCTTCCAGGCTGAAATCACTGTCACAAACCCAAATGTATGCTGAGCAGCAATAGGTTCTAGTTCCTACCCCAACGGATACCGGATCAGTCAGAGGTTTACCTGCCTTTCAATTCAAGGAGTCCCAGTTCTGTACCCAATGCTATCTGATGTGAGGGAAGGCACATCAAGACCCCTGCCCTCCAAAGCAGCACCAGGCCCTGAAACATCTTTCCGTCCAAATAAGATAACCTGGGAGTCCACACAAAAGGATTCCAGACCTTCCTACCTCTTGGTATTGCAGCTCCCAAAGAACCCTGCCTCTTCCCAGTGCCTTTTCTGTCTCAAAGAGACGAATTGCGCCAAGTGAAAACTTGAGCAGATGTCTACTATCCTGGACCAGTGTTTAGCTAAAGTTGAAAATTCCTTATCTACAAACTACTGCGTGGTGCTCAGCTCGTGTAACCAATACTTCAAGTATGCTAATGCGTGAACGTTATAGTTATAATCAGTAACTTACTTACATTAGTATTCCAAATATGACAGTGATCTGTGGAAAGGACACTAGTTCCTGTCCTACCACTTTCCGACCAGATCGCTTTTGCCAATTCCTCAAGGCTCGAAGGACTCCCTCTCTTGGACCTTGGAGTTTCACATTAGGTAAGTTCCTCACCATTTTTCTTTTGTTGTCCTGGACTAGCCGAGCACAGCTTCTGCCTATTTCTTCCCTTTATTTTTTAGCCAGAACCCATTTTCTTTTCTTTGATAGTCAAATAGTTTGTGAGCAGTTCCCAAGACCAACCTCTTAGGTCTCTAGCTCTTCTAGTTTCCTATCCTTTCTTTCATTTTCCCTATTATTCTTTTCTCACCCCTCTCTCACTTATATGCTTTACCCAACTTGTATAGGACCGGACTAGAGGGACGTAATGTTAACCAATAGACCTGAAGAATAACAGGGGTGCAGGTGGGGGGCATCTGGGAAATAGTGACCATAATATAATACATTTCAACTTGTCCGTTAAGAGAGAGTTTTATAGGAGAGCTACAAACATACTAAACTTTAGGAAGGACAAGTTTGATCAGCTTAGTAATGCCCTTAAGCTTATTGACTGGGATAACGTCTTCAAAAATAATAGTACAAACACTACATGGGAAACGTTAAAAAACATCCTAATTACTTAGAGTTCATACCTTACAGGAATAAAAGACTTAGTAATAAGAGAAAACCAATGTGGCTTAATAAAGATGTGAAGGGGGCAATAAACAGCAAAAATAAAGCATTTAAACTGCTTAGGCCACCAGCACACGGGCGTGTTGGATCCCACATGTGGGATTAAAGCAGCGGAGTTCAACCCGATGCCATGGCCAGTGACCACAGTGTACCTCTCCACCGTCTTCTCCTCTGCTGCTGATGTCTAAGCCGACGCTCCGGCACACATGCGCAGTACAGAGGACGCCGCATTGTCGCTATGGTGAAGACGCGGCTGCCGTGACCATTCTGCAATGATGATTACAGAATGGCTGTCGGACGGTCGGCTTCCATTGACTTCAAAGGAAGCCAACCATGCGTGGCCCACACAAAATCGTAGCATGCTGTAATTTCTCCCCCGCAAGCATAAAATCGCAATAGATTTCTGGGCAGGAAATTACATATTGTCATAGCATGCTATGGGCTGTATTTGCTGCTGAATCTGGAGGCGTAGTCCCGCTCTGGATTTCACAATGCAAATCCGCACGTGTGCAGGAGGCCTGAGACAAGAGGTTAACAAAAAACACTATTTTGGAGTACCTCAAGGTAAATAGCTGTATAATTCCATGTCAGCATGGATTTGTGAAAGATCACTCCTGTTGATCCAACATAATCTTCTTCTATGAAGAGGGCAGTTCTAGACCGGACTGGGGAGAGCCATTGTATCTTTTGTACCTGGACTTTTCCAAAGTGTTTGATACTGTGCCACATAAAAAGATGGTATAAAAAATGAGAATGCTTGGTCTGGGTGAGAATTTATATAAGTGGGTAAGTAACTGTCTCAGTGATAGATAGCAGAGGGTGGTTATAAATGGTACATACTCTGATTGAGTCACCATTACTAATGGGGTACCACAGGGGTCAGTTTTGGGGCCTATTCTTTTTAATATATTTATTAATAATCTGGTTGAAGAATTGCACAGTAAAATATCAATATTTACAGATAATACAAAACTATGTAAAGAAATGAACACAAGAGAGGACGCAAGGCGGTTGGAAAGGGATCTGGATAAGTTGAGGGCTTGGGTAAAAAAGTGGCAAATGAGATATAACACTTACACATTAAATAGTAAACCACTTGGAAATGCTGATATGGAAAAAAACTTGGACATTTTAGTTAACTGCTAGCTTATCTGGAGCAACCAGTGCCAGTTAGCTGCTGCCAAGGCAGATAAGATCATGGAGTGCATCAAAAGAAGCCTAGGGAATAAGATGAAAACATTGTTCCTCCTCTTTACAAGTCATTGGTTAGTCCATACATGAAATATTGTATGCAGTTTGGGGCACCAGTACTTAAGAAGGATATATCAGAGTTTGAGCAGGTACAAAGGCAGGCAACTAAAGTAATGAACGGAATGGTTGGACTACAATATCCAGAGAGATGATCAAAATTGGAATTATTTAGTTTAGAAAAAAGATGGCTGAGAGGCAACCTAATAACTATGTATAAATATATGAGGCATCAATACAGAGACCTCTTCCATCATCTATTTATATACAGGATAAACAAATAGACATATATCAATGCCTCACATAGAACAGGAGATGGAAATGAATATAAGCTGGTTAGCACTCACCTAGTGCTCGGTGGAATTCCTGTGGGTAGGCAGGGAATCTACCAGCACCTAGTATCCGGAATTGCTCATCATCCTCTTTCAAATCCCTAATACAGATCGTCTTGAGAGGTGTCTTGAGGAATACAGCCCACTGGAAGTCCTGGGGCTTCTGGAAAGTCCGTTCAGCAACAACAGCAAAAAAGTTTCCCCGCTCTCCGGGATTGAAAAATTATCATAGACCAGGGATCTATATGTAAATCAAATAGTTTTTATTCATGCAACACGTTTTGGCATTACACAACGCCTTTCTCAAGCATAAGATAATCATATAATATATATTGTGAGCAGGATCCACAACAGGTAAGTTTCTGCTGTAGGAAGTCAGGAGGCAGCCGAGGCAGGTAATGGTAAAGCAGGGTGGTTTATTGCCAAACTCACAGTCATAAACAAACACAGGCTTTTGCCAGCAATATAATGTCCATAAGGCACACAAAATAACAGTCTTTGTAATCTAATGCAGGGATTCTCACCCAACCCTTTCCTCAGGGTTTTGCTTCCCTCAGCTCTCCAGGTTCTCTTCATCCGGCTTTCCAGGGACTCTGCACACAGTCTTTCCTCTCTCTGGTCAGGCTGAACACACTCTGCAACAATCTCTCTGTTAGGCCGCCTGCACATGAGCGGAATTTGCGCCTCAGGAAACCTGCATAGGATTGCGTTAACAAACTCAATCCTATGTAGACGGCCACAGAGCCCCGCACAGAAATGTCACTCACCCGCCGCCGGCTCCGGTCTGCACATGCGCCGGCCGGCACATCACACAGCTGGCGCCGGCGGGCGAGGGTGAGTACGCGCTAGTCCCTGCAGACGCTCGGGTCAGGTCCCGCCACGAGAATCCTCACCGCCGGATCCTACCCGCCCGTCTGCAGGCGGCCTTACTGAGCTTTTCCTGCTCCTTTTCCAATTATGTTTCAGCTGTGTTCCAGGTTCAGGTACTTCCTGGACTGGAATATACGCGTGACCCGGACAGCCCCTGTCTCATGCAAACTCGGGAGTTACATCCTGGAGTTCAGTAATCTCCATGGTATATACACACCATCCAGGACTTTACCCCTTACTTCACTACAATATATAGGCATGTACAAATTAGAAGTGCTTACGTTGTCTGCTGCCGATACCGGTCTGGTGGAGGTGACGTCATGCTGTGGGATGGGCAGTCACGTAAGTTACGTGCTTCGCAATTTGGAACGCACCTTCTTCTTTCATTCATAAAAAGAATAAAGCGCGATCAGCGCTTAGATACTGTGTGTTTCTAGTGTCAGCCTGCTCGCCACATCGGGGTCACACAACTACTACTATTTGGGAAGCCTCGATGGTTTCTACTCATACACATATAGAATTTTTCTTGTGATCATATAAAAATATCAATATACAGTATCAATAAAACTTTTCACAAATCAGGATTAAAATTCTTGAGATTTACAATAAAAGATAAAACTCTTAAAATTACATATATCAAATTGTCATATAAAAGTTTCCTTAAAAACCCAAACTTTCAAGATTACTGGATTACTGGAGCTTCTGGATGTATGTACTGGAATGTAACTGAAATGAATAGGGCCTACTGTTATAGATGTTTGGCCATATTCGTCTTGATGGTATTAAATGTCAAGTGTTATTATTATTAAATTAATTTCTAGTTATATCAATATTAAATTTTTTCCAGTACTTCATTAATACCCCGCAGGGTTAGTATTTTGAGCCGATAGATCCAAAACATTTCTTTCCTTCGTAATTGGCTAATAGATTTAGATGGAACATGTTCCAATGGTGTGACTCTAAGACCTCCAGTTTGACTGTCGTGAGTTTCTATAAAATGATGGGATACGCAGTGCCTCATGAATTTATTATTTATATTGAAACTATGTTTTGCTTTACGTGTCCTTAGTGTATTAGTTGTTCTACCCACATATTTTATGCCACAAGGGCATTCTATTAGGTATATAATGGAATGGCTCTCACAACTTAATTTATGATTAGTTATTATTTTCACCGCTTCTTCCTTCTCCCCCATCTTAATTAGTTTCCTTCCATGTTCCAGATGCTGACAGCATTTGCATTTCCTTTTATTGCATTTATAGATCCCAGGCTTCTGTGCAGTGAGACCCTTAGCCATGTTCACAGTTTTCTTGGTATTCTTGCTTTCTGGTCATGAAAGAGCTAATATGTTCTGTATATTCCTATTCCTTTTGAATACTAATCTCGGATTTACCTCTAGTTCGTCTCAGGACGGGGTCATTTCTTTAGAAGGGCCAATTTTCTTGTAATATTTCTTTTAAACTGGTTACTGTATTTGACGATGAAAGCTATTCCATATTTTTTCATTGTTATTTCTCCCTTCTCCTTGTCTTTATTGAAATCTTAACTTTTTTCTTTTTTGTCTCTTTCAAGTTCTTTGTTTAATTCCCTTTATCTCCCTTTTCATCCTCTTTTAGTATTCTTGTGTATGCATGTTCTACCAATTTTTGGTGATACTTTTTTTCTTTAAAGCGATTTTTAGCATCGATGCTTGATTTTCAAAATCTTTTTTTCTGGTTACCCTTCTCAGTTGTCCATAGGGGATGTTTTGTTTCCAATGGCGCGCACTGGTCATGCTTTATTCTTTCTATGAATGAAAGCAGAAGGTGGAACGCACGCTGCATTCCAAAATGGGAAGCATGTGACTTACGTCCACATGTAGTAACTGCCCATCCCACAGCATGACATCACCTCCACCAGACCGGTGTCGGCAGCAGAAAACGTAAACGCTTCTAATTTGTACACACATTATATATATATATATATATATATATATATATATATATATATATATATATATATATATATTTTTTTTAATTTACATATAGACACCTGGTCTATAATAATTTTTCAATCCTAGAGAGCGGGGAAACTTTTTTATACTGTTTATATACAGGACCAGGACTGTGACTGTAGCAAAGGGGTATTGTCTATGTCTAGAGGAAAGAATGTTTCTACACTGGCATAGAATGTTTTTTGTTTTTTTTTTTACTGTAAGAGTAGTAAGACTATGGAATTCTCTGCTTGAGGACATGGTGGTGGCAAATTCGATAAAAGAGTTCAAGAGGGCCCGGACTTCTTTATTGAGCGATACAATATTATATGTTATCATTATTAAAAATGTAAAAAGGGTTGTTGATCCAGGGATTATTCTAATTGCCAGATTGGAGTCAGAAAGGAATTTGTTCCCTTAAATGGGGAAAATTGGCTTCTACATCATTGTTTTGTGTTGCCTTCCTCTGGATCAATATTGACAGATAGTAGTCTGAACTGGATGGACTTATGTCTTTTTTCGATCTTACATACTATGTCACTATTGTTATCTGGTATCTCCCCAATACCGATCAGTTTCACTTCTTAAAAACCATGTTCTCTAAATTAGTAGATTTTGCTGAGGGAGTGATCCTGATTGGAGGCAACTTTAATTTCACACTAGACCCACGCTTAGACTCCACATACTGCAGAGGCTATCTAACTACCTCCCTTTTACGTTCCAGAAAACAACATCTTTATAACTTACAATTAGTTGATGTCTGGTAAATTCTTCACTCTCAAGATAAAGACTATGCATTCTTGTATTACTCACATCAATATTACAGTCGTATCGATCTGTTCATGTTGAGTCACCATGCTATCTCTTGACATCCATTTCCCTCCATTGGGAATATCCTGTGGTCAGATCACACACCTGTTTCTCTTTACTTAGAGATTCCAGGAACATTGAATTAGTCTCGGATATGGTGCCTAAACAGCAACTTATTGAAAAATTCTTAACCTGAAGAAGGAAAATTATTTTAAGGTCTGCACCCTGTTAACTAAACTCCACAACCTAGAAATTGCTCTCAAGCCCACCTATTCACCAATCACCTTAACCCCATAGTGACAACCCTATTGACTTCACGTCCTGCTTTAGTGTGCTTTAATCCCCAGGGCCGTAAAAACGCACTAGCTCTGGGGAATAAAGCCACGTGGACTGTGGACATGACAGCTCCATGCTGGCAGCTACCATAGGTAGCCGACAACCTGGAGCTGTCAGGTGGGCTGCAAGAAGACCCCCGTGGTCACGCGATCAACGGTATCCATTAGATACTGGCGATCACATAAAAGTGAATGAAAGGTAAATAAAAAATAAAGATTCAGCTCCCCTCATGGATTCGATCCATGAGGGCAGCTGAAAGTAGTCACCTCCATCCTCTGCGATGTCCTGTGGCATAGTGGTCCTTCCCGGACCTGATGTCAACTTCTGTGCATAAGCACCAGACATCATACGGCAGGCGCGTACATAGAAGAGCTTGTGCCCTGGGAAATTTGAAAATTCCCTCTGCTCGCAGCTACCATGTGTAGCCGAGCACAGAGAGATATCACCATTGCATGTGGTTCCCAGTCACGTGACTGCTGTTATCCAATGGATAAGAGCAATCATTTATAGTTTTAAAAAAAGTGTAAAAAATAAAAAAGAAAACGTTTGAAAACTTCAAGTTTTATCTATCCTCACAGATGATATCGATGAGGGACAATGAACTTACGTACCTAAGACCCCCAGATTTATCTTTGGACCTTAACCCGGCATCTGCACACGTGCCAGCACCAAAATGGCGGATGCATGCGCAAAAGCCACCGTTTGCCGGGTAATTTAAAATGTCCCTCCTCCTCGCTACTAAACATAGCCAAGAGCCTGGAGATCTCATGGAAAGCCGCAGTACACTGTTCTTGGTCATATGATTGTGGTTATCCAATGGATATCAGCAATCACATAAAAGTAAAAAAAAAGCTAAAGATTCACCTCCCATCACAGATCCGAACCGTGAGGTGAAATTACTTACCTAAGGTCTGTGGCAATGTTCCACGACAGGATCCTTATCTGTGGACCTATCCCCAGCTTCGGTGCATGCATACATCACCAAAATGGCAGACGCAAGGACAGAAGCTGGGAGGGCCCGGGGAATTTAAACTCTCCTTACTCCTGTCTACTAAAGGTAGCTGAGAGCCTGGAGCAGTGACCGAGGGCCACAATAAGCGGTCCCTGGTCACGTGATCACCGTTATCCAATGGATAATGGTGATTACGTAAAAGTTAAAAGACAGTTGAAGTGTTTTGAATCATCATTTATTTTCACATATTATACAAACAGGGCATAACACAATATAATCATCTGGAGATCATTTAGGGCCTCAATGGCCCCCTAAAAATATACAGTAGCGAAAACGGGCAATGAAACTATACCAGCCCTTCCAGCAGGGGGTAATTAAACCACCTTTCAAACATATAGAATTACTCCATAAATATAGTAACAAAAAACTGCCAAATTAAAAACAGACAATAACAAGCAGTAACAACTAAAGCAAGAGAGAGGGAAGAGGGGGGGGGGGACAAAAAGGGAGGGAAAAGGGGTGAGAGACATAAAGCTCCAGCCTGAGCCTACATTTGAGCAGGTAAATCTGCACAACCAGGGAGAGAGTCCTGACTCACCCCACCCAACATTCCAAGGCACTGCTTAATCAATCAAAGATTCCTCAGCAGTAACCGCCAGGGATCCCAAATTAGCAGAAAATTTTCATGCATACCCTTTGACCAGCTAGTGAGCTCCTCTAGATTGTACATAAGATTCACCTTTTCTATCCATTGCTTCAAGGTTGGAGATAATTTTTGAAGTTAGAGGCGTGGAATTAGGGCCTTGGCTGCGTCAATAAGGAAAGCCAACAGCTTATGTTTCAAAGGGTGAAAATGTAGTGGATATACGCAATATCTATATTTTGGTGACAGTGGACATACACTTTCATATATAGTGGACAGTGGACCTGTAGTGGACAGTCTTACTCATATATATCCTTTTACATACTATACATTCTTTATCTTCTGTATACCTATGACAGTATTTTTCCAGCTTCTGTTTGCTTACACACATATATCTTTTTATATCTTACATATCCACTTCCTCATATGTACAATGAAACTCTCTGTTTCCCTATCTTCTAGCAGACTTTAGCAGAAGCTAGCATTTAATGGAACACTCTGTTTCCCGATTCCTAGCAGACTTTAACTGGAGCAAGCCTATAGTGAAACCCTCTATTTCCCGATTCCTAGCAGACTTTAGCTGAAGTCAGACACACGAGCTGCTCACCAGAGCGGAGCGGTGGGAGGGGGAGCGCGGTATGAATACCGCCTTCTTCTTCTCCCCCCCCCACACCTCATACTAGGCTCTGAGAAGAGAAGTATAAGCTCACCTAGAGTGAGCCCAGAGAAAAGGCGCCCCAGAAAAGAGAACCCACTTACATTTCTCAGACCCAGCAACTTTGGGTTGGCTTGGGGAGGAGAGGAATCTGAAGACCCCATACTTACCATCGAATGTTCTGATCAAATGGCCTCTGAATGTTTTATCAGAGACATGGTGCTAGCCCTAAAGGGCACAATCAGAAGAGACCTCACTGAAATGAACACGAAGATCTACAATACCATTGATGATTTAGGAGACAGGGTAGACCACCTTGAGAACAAAACAGGTGAGATCACCAGCTCACATAATGATCTCATTGACGCTCACTATAAGCTAGAAGAAGAATTTGAGTCGTTAAAAAACAAAATGGCGGACCTTGAAGATCGTAATCGCTGAAATAAAATAAAATTCAGGGGAATAGCTGAATCTGTAAAGCCAGAAGAACTAAATAATCACATCCAAGATCTCATTAAAACCCTTTTACCAAATTCTAAGATACAAGAACGTATCTTGGACAGAATTCCTAGGTTCCCTAAACCAAAGAGTGTCCCCGAAAACGCACCTAGGGACGTGATAGCATGGGTGCTTTTTTATCATATTAAGGAGAATCTGATGAAAGCTGTCAGAAATTTAAAGGACCTTCCTTCCCTCTCCGGAAATATCAAACTTTACTCTGATTTCTCCCAAGCCACAATGGCCGTGCGCAGCCAGTTCTCTCCTATAACAGCGGCTCTAAGAGAAAACAACATTACCTACACATGGGACTTCCCCACTAAGCTCTATGTCAACAGAGAAGGCACTGTCACCACTATACTATCCCAAGAGGAGGGTCTAACCTTACTGCAGAAGTGGAACCTCCCAGCACTCAAAGCTTACAGCCTTAATTATATCTCCAAGGACTGATCACGTAAACAATCAAACAGACCAAAAAAGGTACGGCTCCCAACCGCTAAGCTTCTTACACAAGACTTCACTGCTCCAAGTTTATGACCCTCACGCTAAGTTTAAATAGTGCTCAGAATACAGGCTGAACTTTACCAACCCCAACTAAGACCTTTCCCTAAGGAATCCTGGCTCGACAATCGGAAAGGTCCTTTTTCTTTTGTTTCTACAAGCTGCTAAGTTGCAATTTAAGCACCGTTAATCACTTCGATTAAGAAGACAACCTTTGTTTCTCTTTTCCCTTCCATTCCCATATTTCTCTCCAACCCTTAATAGGATGTCTACACAAACAAACAGTCCAACCCTTCAACACCTCCGGACAGAGAAGGATTACTGACCTTTACCACCATGTAAACAAGGAAAGTTCATTTTTGCATTGTTGACCCGGACTACCGCATGGATATAAAATTAGTATCACTATATGTTAAGGGACTAAATTCTCCCTATAAAAGATCCGCTTTTTGGAAAGAAGTTCTATCGTCCAGGGCGGATATTTTCTGTGCACAGGAGACTCACCTTGACCGTCAGAACCCACCGAAGTTAGTCCATCCCAAGTTCTCCAGAACACCTCAAAGAAAAAATCCAGAGTCTTTCAACTAATAGAGGATATTGAAGACGAGGAGGGCAGGTTTCTAAAATTAATATGTAAATTAAATGGCTTCCTCTTCACTCTGGTCAACATTTATGTTCCTAATTCAAGACAGTTGAGATTCTTGGGCAGGGTGACAAGGAAAACAAAAAAGGTACAACAAGGCTCACTAATAATTTGCGGAGATTTCAACACTATTGCCGATGAAGCCTTGGATTTGAGCTATACGAGAAGCAACAGAGGATTTACTCTGTCATCCTGGATTCACCATACTGAGCTTTTTGATGCCTTTAGAGCCCTGAATGTGAATTCCAGAGAATACACCTTTTACTTATTGAGACATAAGTCATTCTCAAGAATCGACATGTTTCTGGTGGACTTTCAAATTCTTAATAGAACACAAGAAGCTAAGATAGGGGTGACCTCATGGTCTTACCATGCTCTGATCACACTAAAACTATAATTGGGCCCTCCAGTCCCATCCTTTAGTAGCTGGAGAAACAACACCTTCTTGATGAAGATTCCAAAATATCAAAAGAAAATAAAACAAACAATTATAGAATATTTTCAATTCGACGACCCACCAGAAACATGCAGATTCATGCTTTGGAATGCTCACAAACCAGTAGTTAGAGGTGTAATGATACAGCAAGGATCTATCTACAAAAGGGGGAAAAACGACCTCCTCAAAAAGACTTTGGAGGAATTGAACACTCTTGAACAAAACATCTAATCCAACCCTTCATCAACCCTGTCTAACATACTTAGAAAGGCTAGACTTAAGGTCCGCAATAACTTAATAGATGAATATGAGAAAAATCTAAAATCTATTAAAACAACTTACTATGCCGACAATAATAAAAATACTAAATGGATGGCTAATAAAGTTAAACAAAAAAGAACTAAAACAAAAATCCCCTTTGTGGTCGATCCGATCACCAAAAATAAAATAACTAATCCCATAGCTATTGCCAAAGAATTTAGGAGGTTTTATGAAGCATTATATAATCTCAGCGATGACTCGGCCGTGGCCCAACCCACGGAAGCAGACATAAATAACTTCCTATCCTCCTTGCAATTCCCCAAATTGACAGATGCGCAATTGGAAAAACTAAACTCACCTAGCACCTCCAAAGAGATACATCAAGTCATTGACAAGGCCAAAAAAGACAAGGCCTCCGGCCCTGATGGCTTCTCGTATGAATATTTTAAATTATATAAAGACCATCTAGTAGTTTATATGGAAAATCTATTTAATAAGGCAATGACGAGCGGATCCCGAAATGCAGCAGGCAAATATAGTTACAATACCCAAATCAGGCAAAGATACTTCATCTCCCGCAAATTTCAGACCCATATCACTTTTAAATAATGATACCAAAATTTTATGCAAAAATTCTGTCCCTCAGGCTGTGGGAGGTGGTTCCAGGTGTTGTTCATAGTGGCCAAGTTGGTTTTGTTGAGGGAAGGCGGGCATCGGACGCGACAAGGCATCTGCTAGGTATAGTTAGTGAGGTTGAGTGCTCTCGGTTGCCTTCTCTGCTCCTCACATTGGATGCGGAGAAGGCATTTGACAGAATACATTGGGGCTATGCTTTCTCTGTGCTTGGGAAATTGGGATTTAGGGACAATATTATGTTGGCCATCCAAACTTTATATGGGGCACCTTCGGCTCGAATCCTTACTAAAGGAGTATCTCCAAATCATTTGAAATTACTAACGGAACCAGACAAGGTTGCCCTCTTTCGCCCACGTTATTTATCCTCACTATGGAACCGTTAGCAGAGGCAATCCGTATGTGTAGCGAAATTAAAGAAGTGCTTTTGGCAAGAAGACAGCATAAAATCAGTTTATTCGCAGATGACATAGTATTAATGCTTTCTTCCCCTTTGGGCTCTCTCAGGGTGGCCTCAGATCTCCTGAGACGATTTGGGACAATCTCCTATTATAAAGTAAATCCAACGAAATCAAAGATATTGCCAATTTACCTACAAACTAGACTCCAGGAACTGATAAAAGAAGAATTTCCTTTCGAGTGGGACCCTTCGGGCATCCATTATTCAGGAACTATAATCAACTTACCAACAAACAATACAGTGGACCACAACACAGTATTATTAATGGATAGCATCCAACAAGACCTGACTAACTACAATAAAGTAGAGCTTTCCTGGCTTGGAAGGATTGTTGTTTACAAAATGATGGTCCTACCCAAAATATTATATATTTTTAGAACATTGGCCATGAAATGTAGCCCTAGTCTGCTGAAAAAGCTGCAAAAACAACTTATGTCCTTCATTTGGAACAATAAGAAACCAAGAGGGGCCGCAACCATCTTAAATAGCCCTAAAAGATTAGGCGGACTGGACATGCCCAATCTGGCAGCCTACTATGAGGCAAGCACCATCTCCTAGTTGAAACCTTGGGGTGTTCCTCAGGAGGGTATAAGCTGGCCCAATATTGAGCATAACTCCTTAGGGAACAAGTCCCTTAGAAACCTTTTATTAGCCACAAGTATAAACATGGAAATAGCCCCTTTGAGAAACCCAATAATCAAGAGCACCATCAAAGTGTGGAGGCACCTACTACACATCAGAAGAAAATCATTTCCCTAGAGCAGAAATCCCACTCTCACTGGAGATTATTGAATTTTGCATAGATAACGTCAATACAGGGAGATGGAGGACAAGGGGCATCCACCTGATCTCGGACTTAGCTGATGGTTCCAAATTAAAATCTTTTCATCGCCTTCAGGAGGAGTTTGGGCTTCAGAGTGGTGACTTCCTTCTTTATTCCCAATTTAGAAGTAGTTGGCCCACCATAGGGCCTGGAGTGACCTCTTTGCCTGTTCTCCTAGTCAGATTTCTCTTTAACCCCTCCCCTTATAAACCTCCTCTGAGAGAGATCTATGAGATCTTTTGCATAGGAGGGTTACCCTGGACAAAGCCCCCCCAAAAAGGTGCATCTCCTCAACTGGGAGAGGGAGTTGGGAAGATCTTTCCCATCACCACAGTGGATCAAGGCGTATAAATGCGCAAATAAAGCATCATTAGTAGAAGTTCACAGTTCACAGTAAAACACTTACCCGATGGTATAGATCCCTGGTGAGGCTAGCAGATTTCTTTCCTGGAGTATCTGATAAATGCTGGAGATGATGTGGGAGAAGAGGCTCCCTGTTACACTTGCTTTGGAGCTGTCCTAACATTATCTCCACTTGGCAGGAATTCTTTAACCTTATCAATAACATAAGCGGGGTGAAGATCCCTTCCTCACCGGAGTTAGCAATCCTGTTGTTGGGAATAGAGAATGTTCCTCTGAGCTTTAGGAGGCACATTTCCCATGGACTCCTCGCTATTAAATTATTGATAGTGAGAAATTGGAGATCCCATGTTACCCCATACCTGATAGATATAACCCAGATTATGTCAGATCACATGAAAATGGAAAGGATTTTTGCCCTTAGACAAAACAGAGTTCCTAAATTTAAGGAAGAATGGGGCCCCTGGATAGATTACTTTCAATTAGATCGCACGAATATCAGGTTAAACCTTTAAAAGCACAAATTTGACCTTGTTTCATGTACAATATGCTACACAATAAGATCTGGAGCGGTTGCAGTCCATACTTGTGAATAATAGCTCAAATCCTATTTTTATTTCTTTTTTTTCTCTTTCCTTTTATTCCCCCCTTCATCCCTTCCTAATCCTCCCTTTTCCCTGCCCTCCTCCCCCCTTTCAGAGGATATAAATAAAACTTGTTTCTAATAGGCAAAGTTTGTTATCTTATGCATTTCTCTGACAGAAAAGATCAATAATACCTGTAATGTAATACTTTTAATAATGTGTGTTCAGGAATGTTATGCCTAATTCAATAAAAAATATTGAACAATAAATGTAAGGGCACATGACCGAGATTGTCATTATATCCACGCACAATCTCTCTAGATGTAACAGAAGGGCCAAGAAAACAAATATGTGGTCCAGCCTCTGGTAAGAGGCGTGCACATGAGAGCAATATGTGTAATCCTTGACCGAGGGATTGAGGGTCCGCCACGCGTCCACAAACCCCAGCTCTTCTTAGAAGACGGTTAATTTTTCTCAGTTTGACCTGCGAGACCTGGGATTTGCCTACTGAGCAGTCTAATAAGGGGTTAAGAGTGATGTTTAGATCACTTCCCAATAAGATCAGGGTGACCAAGAATTGTAGGAGTATATCGAACTGTTTGAAGAGCCAGGAAACCTGGTCTGAGTTGGGAGCATACATATTAGCTATTGTCACTTTGACATTGTTAAAGGGGTTGTCCCGCGGCAGCAAGTGGGTCTATACACTTCTGTATGGCCATATTAATGCACTTTGTAATGTACATCGTGCATTAATTATGAGCCATACAGAAGTTATCAAAAGTTATTCACTTACCTGTTCCGTTGCTGGCGTCCTCGTCTCCATGGTTGCCGTCTAATTTTCGCCGTTTAATGGCCAAATTAGACGCGCTTGCGCAGTCCGGGTCTTCTCCTCTTCTCAATGGGGCTCCGTGTAGCTCCGTGTAGCTCCGCCCCGTCACGTGCCGATTCCAGCCAATCAGGAGGCTGGAATCAGCAATGGACCGCACAGAAGCCCTGCGGTCCACCGAGGGAGAAGATGCCGGCGTCCATCTTCAGCAGGTAAGTAAGAAGTCACTGGAGCGCGGGGATTCAGGTAAGCGCTGTCCAGTGTTCTTTTTTAACCCCTGCATCGGGGTTGTCTCGCGCCGAACGGGCTGGGGGTTGAAAAAAAAACAAACCCGTTTCGGGGCGGGACAACCCCTTTAAGTGTTCCCTTCAGAAAAAACACTCTGCCCTCTTCATCCTTATATTGGGTTTCGCAAATAAAGTTAGAGGAGCCTATGAAATAAAGTAGAAACTCCCTTAGAGGCGGACTTGGGGTGTAAACTGTGGAAACTTACTGAGGCTTACAAATCTCCCCCCTTTAAAATGCGTTTCCTGTAGAAAAAGGATCATAGTACCATACTTTTTCACGAGAAGCGCCACATTATGCCTTCTTAAGGGTGAGTTGATACTTCTTACGTTGAATGAGGTGAGTCACAGACGGTCCCCCATCACTAGCGCAGAGAGGGATAATCAGCTTGCAGATCCAAATTTCCAGGAAAAACACAGAAAATATATAGTCAAAAAAGAGCAGTGGTATGCAATAGTAGGGGTCTCGGGCCAAGAGCAATCTAATTAGGCAGGTGGATAGGGAAGGGGTGGCAGGGGGGAAAGGGACACAAAAGGGGTTATGAGTAGAGATACAAAAATTAACAGAAAACGCTCAAATTATGATTGAGAATCACTTGAGATGGCCCCCAGAAATATGGGAACCCACTCCGAGTTAATGGCGAGATCTCGGAGCTGCTTAAAACCTATACTTAAAGGGGTTGTCCCGCGCCGAAACGGGTTTTTTTTTTTTAACCCCCCCCCCCCCCCCGTTCGGCGCGAGACAACCCCGATGCAGGGGTTAAAAAAACAAACCGGAGAGTGCTTACCTGAATCCCGGCGGTCCGGCGTTTTCATACTCACCTGCTGAAGATGGCCGCCGGGGTCTGCTCCCTCCGTGGACCGCAGCTCTTCTGTGCGGTCCATTGCCGATCCCAGCCTCCTGATTGGCTGTAATCGGCACGTGACGGGGCGGAGCTACACGGAGCCGGCATTCTGCACGAGCGGCCCCATTGAAGACAGCAGAAGACCCGGACTGCGCAAGCGCGGCTAATTTGGCCATCGGAGGCCGAAAATTAGTCGGCACCATGGAGACGAGGACGCCAGCAACGGAGCAGGTAAGTATAAAACTTTTGATAACTTCTGTATGGCTCATAATTAATGCACAATGTACATTACAAAGTGCATTAATATGGCCATACAGAAGTGTATAGACCCACTTGCTGCCGCAGGACAACCCCTTTAAAATAAAATCTACACTTGAGCCTTAGCTAGCCAGCACATGTGGGACCACTGATACTTGAAGAAAATATATACATTAAATAGCCCTTCACTAGATAAGAAAACTCGAGCTTAAATAAACAAGATGCAAAGGGCAAAAAAAGAAAAAAAATTAGAAGACCTCGTAGGTCGCAATGGGACAAGAGTCAAACAGTTCAGCACGGGCCGTCTCCCTCCAACTGAGATAGGATCAGAATGTAAAATGTCCAACAATAGAACCTATAAATGACTGCTTAGTGCAAACCAGGGAGAAGCCAGATGAAATCCGATGAGAGACAACGCAGTTCATCCCGACCAAGTCAGGTATCTAAATCTGGAGTCTCATCCTTATTTCTCTTCTTTTTGCCTCTTGGCGCTTTTGTATTCCCTATCGTTATTCAGCTCTCTGGAGATGTCAGCTTGGCGAGAGATGAAAAGTCAGGGAGGGGTAGCCAGCTCGGGATATCTATACGGTCTATATCAATAAGTTTCCAGCTGTCATGGAGATCCTTAGGAATGCGGATATTGATTCTTCTGCCTTTGTGCGTTATTCCCAGGCCAAAGGGAAATAGCCATATATATTTAATGTTCTTATCTTTTAGCGCCCCTAGTAGCAGCTGTAGGATACGTCGTTTGGTCAAGGTGGATGGGGCAAGATCTTGGAAAATTTGGAGTGGTCCCCCAGCATAACGCAGGTCATTACAGCTCCTTGCCGCACGTAACTTGGCTACAGTTTTTGAGAAGGAGAGAATCTTGCAGACCACATCCCTCGGAGGATCAGATTCCGGGGCAGTGGTCTGAGCACCCTGTGGATTCATTCAATTGAAATAGATGCCATCTTATCTATCCCCACCAGGGAAACGAAGATATCAGTCCCCACTTTAGGCAGTACATCCACCACCCAGGATTCAGGAAGCCCCTTGATGTGAATATTACATCTCCTATTGCAGTTAAGTCCTTCTGCATCAGTAGGGCTCTATTTAAATTTGTATGGTGATCTTTGAGAACCTTGGCTATTTAAAAAAAGAATGAGAGGTGATGGTAGCAGTGGAGGATTCCAGGTCCTCCACACGACGTTCCATGTGCTCGATCTCTTCTTTTATTACAGAGAGATCAGCCAGAACAGGGTGCAAAGCATGCTTGATTAAATCCTTCATGAAACCCTTAGAAATGGGCTCATCTTCATTCCCCTCCGAGGAAGCACCCTCCTCCACTTGTACTTTGCTGTGAACGCTGATCTTCTCTTGCAGTGGCGCCATATTGGGGGCCGCGTGCGGTTACCAGGCACTCCTCTCCTTCAAGTCCCCTTTGCTGTTGGGGGTCCCCTTCATCTCTCCCTCTTGGTCTCTGCTTGTGTTCATCCTCTAAGGCTGCAAATAGCCACTGTAGAGGTCCACTGAAGTGCCGCTGAGATGGAGCTTTCACTTCAAGCCTCCATCCAGCACAGGATTTAGGCTCCGCTCCAGTTGAAGTGTAATTTGAAGTGTAATGCTTCTTTCAGTTTTGGCCCATTTGTGCATATAGACATAAAATTAGGGCCACAATGGGTAAGATTCTTAGCACAGGACAAACAAGGGGATCCATTTTGGGGTGAAAGTCTTCATTCATTTGTGTGCCGTATGAAACAACCTGTTTTTACAACGACACAATGGCCAAAAATATGAAAATAGTAACTTTTTACTTCTGCTTTGCATAGATTCATTCAAAGACTGTAAGGTCAAATTACTAGATGAATTCCTTAAGGGGTCTAGTTTTAAAAATGGGGTCATTTGTGGGGGTTTATTGTGATTTTGGCCGCTGAAGGGCTCTACAGGCGTGCTAGGGGGCAGCCACCGTCTGCTCCTTTCTTTTTGGGTCCCGTTGTGCATATAGATATAAGATTAGGGCCACAACAGGGGTATCCATTTTAGGGGGCAAATCGTCTTTTTCATGTACACAATAAAAAAAAAATCTGGTCTTTAAAATGACATATTTGCAAAAATAAGAAATTTTATTAACACTAAATTGCATTAATTGTTGAAAAAAAACTGTGGGGTCAAAACACTCATGACACCCCTCAGTAAAAACATTAAAATGTGTATTTTTTAAAATCAGATCATTTCTGTGGGTATCTATCATTTTGATACCTATGAGCCTTTGCAATCATTGCTTGGTGTCGGAAAACAAAATGGTCTTCAAAATGTTAATAATTAGAGATGAGCGAGCACCAAAATGCTCGGGTGCTCAGTACTCAAGTCAAACTTTTCGTAATGCTCGAGAGCTTGTTTTGAGTAATGAACCCTATTGAAGACAATGGGAGACTCAAGCATTTTTGCATGGGACCGATGCTCCGCATAGGGGATGATTTGTTAAACACCTGAAAACATCAGAAAGTCATGGATACACCACAGAAACGGATGGGGAACGGCAGGGGAAGCATGCATGGCTGCATCTGAGGCTCCCAGGTCCACTATTAAGCCAAAATGGGTGTAAGAGCCTGGAGGTCACACCCCTATCTATTTACTTGGGACAGACCCTCATTAGCAAGGCACATCTTAGCTAAGCACCACACTAGCTCCAACCAAGGACAATCACCGCCTGCAGGTGACACCACTGCCTCTTCTCCCGGGTTACATGCTGGCATTGCTGTCCAACCCCCCGCACGACCCTGCGTTTACAGCGCGCACAAAATTTTCCCTACGCAGTGCTCAGCTGGCCTCATGCCACACGCTCGCTTCATAGCCACACCACCCTCATGTCTATTTATAAGTGCGGCTGCGATGAGGAGGAGCCAGAGACAAACACTGCAGAGGGTTGGCAGGGCCAGGCAGCGACCCTCTTTGAAAGTGTGGGCGATAGCCCACAATGCTGATGACAATTGATGATAAATTAATGTACAATCGACATTCCAAACCCGTGACACCTCCATCACAAAATTGTCAGGAGCCGCAAACGTGGGCATAAAGGGGACTCAGGTGCCAGCCCTTCTACACATCTCCACAATGCAGCAATACTTTGTGTGGAAAGCACGTGAGAGGACCCAGGGTTAGGCTCGGTCACAGCCTCAACCTTGTGTGACCCAAGGTGCCGAAAGTTACATAGTAATGGGAAATCCATGTGTCCCCACAGAATTCATTCTGTGTAGGTGTCAGATAGCTGAACACTGCAATGGGAAAGCTTTCTGCGACCTACCCAAGTCAGTCAGTGTATTTGTGCCAGATAGGTAAAACACTGCAATGGGAAATCTTTGTGCACCCAGAGGATAGGCGAGCCCATGAAACTCAAAGACAGTCTTACACATGAAGAAATCAGAGTGCCCAAACATGACAGAGTTTCACCCCGCCAAGGACCTCCGCCTTGGCTCACATTTCAGCCCAATTCATTCTTTTTTTTATGTCAGATAGCTGAACAATGCAATGGGGAATCCTTTTTGCACCCACAGTATAGGCGAGCCCCTGGAACCCAGGGACAGTATTAAACAGGAAGAAAAGAGAGTGCCCAAACATGGCAGAGTTTCACCCCGCCCAGGACCTTGGCCCACACTTCTGCCCTAGTCATTCAGTGTATTTGTGCCAGATAGGTAAAACACCGCAATGGGACATCTTTGTGCACACACAGCATGGGCAAGCCTATGAAACTCAAAGACGATATTATATATAAAGAAACCAGAGCGCCCAAACATGGCAGTTTCACCCGGCCCAGACTTCTGCCCTAGTCATTCAGTGTATTTGTGCCAGATACGTAAAAGACCGCAATGGGAAAGCCGTCTGCACCCTAGTCAAGTCAGTCAGTGTATTTGTGCCAGACAGGTAAACCAACGCAATGGGAAGTCTTTGTGCACCCACAGCATAGGCGAGCCCATGAAACTCAAAGATGGTATTACACATAAAGAAACCAGAGCGCCCAAACATGGCAGTTTCAGCCCACCAAGGACCTCGGCCTCGGCTTACACCCTTAGTAATCATGGGCATAAAGCGGACTCGGATACTAGTACAGCTGTGAACGTCCCATTAAATCAGTTACGGCTGCTTTCATCGCTCCAAAGTCTGGATTAACAGCAAAAAAGTTCCACAGGCCAAACCTAGTGCAGGTGATCATCCCCCTCAGGACCTTGGCCTCTGCCCACACCCTCGGTAATCGTGGGCCTCAAGCGGACTCAGATGCTAGTACAGCTGTGATCGTCTCATTAATGCACTAATGCTGCTTTTGTTTGGCCCAAACCACTGTCTCAGATAACTGTGGTAACACGAGAGCAAATACATGTTGCCCAGCGCTTATCCCCACACCCCAAGCAGGAGAGGAGGTGGCATAATAAGGTTGAGAAATAATGACCGAGGTAGGGCCCGCAATACTCTGTATGAGAAGTACATGAGCGGGCCCTGGGCCAGGTTCGGTCCCAGCCTCCACCTTGTGTGACCCAAGGTGCTGTGAGTTACATAGCTATGGGAAATCCATGTGTCTCCACACACTTCATTCTGTGTATGTGTCAGGCAGCTGAACACCGCTATGGGAAACCTTTGTGCACCCACAGTATAGGCAGACGACTGAAACCTTTCTGTAGCAAGAGTATAGGCGAACCCCTCAAACCTTTCAATAGCAAGTGTATAGGCGGACCTCAGTAACATTTTTGTAGCAAGAGTATAGGCGGACCCCAGTAACATTTCTGTAGCAAGAGTATAGGCGAACCCCTCAAACCTTTCAGTAGCAAGTGTATAGGTGGACCCCTGTAACATTTATGTAGCAAGAGTATAGGAAGACCCCTGTACATTTCTGTAGCAAGAGTGTAGGCGAACCCCTTAAACATTGGTGTACCAAGAGTATAGGCGAACACCTTAAAAAATTTGGTTACAAAGAGTGTGGGCAAAGGCCGTAAAAATTAGTTAGATAACAGTATTGCTCAACCGCGAGGGCAGGTGAAACCCATAAAAAAATTTTTAAAGATACAGCTCGCTGTTGCTTAATTTGTAACAGAGCCTGGAGGCAGCCCTCCGAAAAAATTGGTTTCAGTTAAAGTATAAAAACTTTTAAAACATTTAAAAATCATAAAAAACTTTTAAACAGAGCCTTTTGGGCCGCAGAAAAATTGGCAGTTCAGCGTGATGACATGCTGTTTTAGGAGGAGGAGTAGGAGGAGGAGGAGTAATAATATCCGAGAGTACTTGACAAAGCTAATTCCCCTTTTTTTGTGGTGACAGAAGATGCATTTTCCTCCTTTTGCAGCAAAAAGAATCATTAAGTTCCACTGCATTCCGCAGGTGGAGAAGAGAAGTCTGGGGAAATCTAGCCTTTGTTCATATTTATGAGTGTAAGCATGTCGGCGCTGGCAGTTGACAGGCGGGTCTGCTTATCCGTGATGATCCCCCCAGCTGCACTAAACACCCACTCTGACAAGACGCTAGTGGCAGGCAGGCCAGCCCCTCCAGGGCGTACAGCACAAGTTTGTGCCACGTGTCCAGCTTTTACACCCAATAGTTGTATGGAGCATTGGCATCACGGAGAATGGTGGTACGATCGGCTATATACTTCCTCACCATCTTTTTACAGTGCTCTCTCCGACTTAGCCTTGACTGGGGAG
The DNA here is from genome assembly GCF_035609145.1 of Eleutherodactylus coqui. Taxonomy (NCBI): domain Eukaryota; kingdom Metazoa; phylum Chordata; class Amphibia; order Anura; family Eleutherodactylidae; genus Eleutherodactylus; species Eleutherodactylus coqui. The sequence goes on from NC_089842.1 coordinate 207,536,633, forward strand.
TGGTGACACAGTCTTGCTGGGAAGCCATAAAGCTGGCAAAGGCCTTGGAGAGTGTTCCCCTGCCTGCGCTGGTCATGCTGCCTGATCCCCGCACCTCCCCTGCTACTTGGCCCTCGGAACTGCGTCTTCTGCCACTAGCGCTGTCAGATGGGAACTTTAGCATCACTTTTTCCACCAGGGCTCTGTGGTATTGCATCACTCTCGAACGCCTTTCCTCTTCGGGAATGAGAGTGGAAAGGCTCTCCTTATACCAAGGGGCTAGAAGGGTGTACACCCAGTAATCCATGTTGGCCACAATGCGTCTAACGCGAGGGTCACGGGAATGGTAGCCTAACATGAAGTCAGCCATGTGTGCCAGGGTCCCAGTACGCAACACATCGCTGTCCTCACTAGGAGAATGACTTTCAGGATCCTCCTCCTCTTCAGCCCATATAGCTGAGCAGATGAGAGGCAAGGAGCATGGGTACCCTCTGCAGTGCGGACAGCAGTCTCTTCCCCCTCCTCCTCCTCCCTCTCCCTCTCCCCCCCTCGACCTCCAAAACACGCTGAGATAGACATGAGGGTCGTCTCGTATTCTAACCGCAAAGTGTCGGCCTTTATGCTTAGCAGTGAACTTCTCAGCAGGATGGTAACGCTAATGATGGCCGCATCGGCGCTCACCATTTGAGTAGACTCCTCAAAGTTTCTGAAGACCTAGCAGATGTCTGCCATCCATGCCCACTCCTCAGAAAAGAATTGTGCCGTCAGGGAGATATAGTGTCCCTGCCCATCAGTACTTGTCCACGTGTCCATGGTTAAGTAGACCTTCCCAGTAATCACGTTGGTGAGGGCACGATTTATGTTGGCGGAGACATGCTTGTGTAGAGCGGGGACGGCACACGGGGAAAAATAGTGGCGACTGGGGACCGAGTAGCGTGGGACTGCCGCCGCAATCATGTTTTTGAAAGCCTCCATTTCCACAAGCCTGTACGGCAGTGTCTCCAGGCTGACTACTTTGGCAATGTGCACGTTTAAAGCTTGTGTATGCGGGTGGGTGGTGGCGTATTTCGGCTTACGCTCCAACGCTTGTGTTAGCGACAGCTGAACGCTGCGCTGAGAGACATTGCTGGATGGAGTGGAGGACCATGGAGGTGAGGGTGTGGGTGCAGGCTGGGAGGCGCTCATGCCTGCGTCCTGGGAGGGGGATTGGATCTGTGTGGCAGGTTGTGGCACAAGGGAAGAGCCAGTGGTGTGACCCGGAGGCAGTGAATGACCTTCATCCCACCTTGTGCGGTGCTTGGCCATCATATGCCTGTGCATGCTGGTGGTGGTGAGGCTGGTAGTGGTGGCTCCCCGACTGATCTTGGTGCAACACAGGTTGAACACCACAGTTCGTCGGTCGTCCACAATCTCACTAAGAAACATCCACACCTTTGAATACCTAGCCCTCTGCATGGAGGCTTGCCATGAGGGGGTGCTTTGGGAAACAGTTGGGGGATTCTTTGCTCTGAGCCTGCCTCTACCCCTGGCCACTCCACTGCCTCTTCCAACCAGTCCTGCTGCTGCACTTGCCTCCCCCTTGGAAACCCTGTCCTCAGTAGGCTTAGCAAGCCAGGTGGGGTCGGTCACCTCATCGTCCAGCAGCTCTTCCTCCGAATCCTCTGTGTGCTCCTCCCTTGGACTTACTGCCATTACTACTACCTCACTGACAGACAACTGTGTCTCATCATCCTCATCCACACAAAGCTCTTGAGACAGTTGCCGGAAGTCCCCAGCCTCATCACCCAGACTCCGGGAACTTTCCAAAGGTTAGGCATCGGTCACGACAAACTCCTCAGGTGAGAGATGAACTGTTTTTTCCCACTCAGGGCAGGCCGAGAACAGTTCCTGGGAGTCTGCCTGCTCAGACCGTTGGGGTTCTTATAGAGAGGATCCCTACGGTAAAAATTTTCCTATCTCAGCAGCTCTGTCCCTAAACAATGCCAAATGCACTGCACACACAGAACAGTATAGCTAAAATGGCCTGCACAGCCCTAGATGCTTAAAAAAAGGTACACTACTGCTCCCAGCCAGCCACAACAGTAATGCACACATGAGGAGTAGCCCTAAGAAGGACCATTGAGGTTCTTGAAGACTCTCTAACACTTTACCTATATCAGCATCAGCACTTTCCCCAACCACTGCCAGCATGTGTCTGAGGCGAGTGCAGAGGGCTGGCAATTCACAGCAGGAAATAGTAATGCCTTCCCCGCATGTTTATTGACTAGAAAATGGTGCTAAACATGCGGGGAAAGAAAATGCAATTGACTTGAGTACCGCATGGTGTTCGTCTCGAGTATCGAGCATCTTGAGTACCCTAATACTCGAATGAGTAGCAAACTCGGAAGAGCATGCTCGCTCATCTGTATAAATAATCAATGTTAAATTTGTACGTCTCCTAAATGGTTAAAAAAGCTGAAGTTTTTCCAATGTGCTTCCAGAATAAAGTAAACAGATGGAAATATATATCTCATCAAAACTGTGTACAGTATGTTTGCACATATTTTAGATATTGCAGTTGAAGTACAATATGTGGCAAAAAAAACCTGTCAGAATCCCTTGGACATGCTTAACCTTTACGGAGTTATTCAATGTTAAAGTGACACATGTCAGATTTCAAAAATTTGGCCTGGTCATTAAGGCACAAACAGGCTTGAACTGACCAGAAAGGGGTTAAGTAACCTCCTCAGCACTAGGCTAGAACTCAAAACCCTCTTAGACCGAAAATTTCCCTATTTCCGTCAACAAATTAAACAACACTCTTATGAACACTCCAACAAATGTGATCATCCCTTTGCCAGGCTCTTGCACCCTCGTACCTCACACATTTTAATTTTTTACCTTACAACCTCCACAGGTAACAAGATTTACGACTCAACATATATTTCATACCTTTTTTCTAAGTTTTTACCAAGACCTATAGAGTGGCAGAGGCCAATTCTCAGATTTACTCAGAGAGAGGTCCTAAAATTAAGAAATATGTCCGGGAGAATCCCCTTCCCATGATCACTATGGAGACCAGGTCTTTGCTGGTGCAAGACTTTACTGAGGAGGAGGTGGACTCGGGTTATCAAATCTACTCCTACAGATAAAAGCCCTGGACCAGATGTGTTTTCCTCCCCCATTCTATAAAATGTTCAGAAACCAATTTTGTCCCTTCCGTCCTAGAGTGTCTAATTCCATATCACCATTTTCCCCATTCCCCATGCAGTCCTTCTCTGTACTCATTACTGTTACTTCAAGCTAGGTAAGGATCTCTCACTGTGTGCCAGCTATTTTTCCCTGATAAACACCGGCATCAAACTAGACTAAATGCTTAGCAAGCCATTTATATCCTATCCTTCCATCTCTCATTTAAAAGGATTAGGTGGAGTTTGCGAAGGGTCGGGAAGCAAGGGACAACATAAATAAAACCTTACTTTTGAGCCTAGAGCACAAGTCCCCTTTTTACCTGTTTTCTATCAATGCTGAGAAAGCTTTTGACCGTATGCACTGGGGTTTTCTTCGGGCATATCTTAAGCAGATAGGACTAGGACCAGTCTTTATTGCCTTTATTGCATTGGCAATAAAATCAGACAGAGCTGCCCTCTGACTCCATTGTTTTTGCCTAAGACATGGAACAAATGGCTATAGCTCTGAGGCAGATCCCCAGTGTGGATGGGCTCTCTATCAGATCTCAACAATACAAGACATTATTGTACGCTGATAACCTTTTACTTAATGTTTCTCAGCCTTGCATTTCTCTTCCTTCTATTTTTTTGGAATTTCAAAACTGCAGCCGATTCAGCAGCTTTAAAGTAAATATCAAAGTCAGACGCATTAAACATTTCTCGAGCAAATAATTTTTTATTGTCTCACAAGTTGCTCATGGCCTGTAAGACCCAAGAAAAAAACTATAAATTACTAACAAGATTGTATAGATGCCAGATGCCCTTGCATCATATCTATCCTTTTGCCTCTCCGAATTGCTAGAGGTGTTATATTCTGTTAATTGTGCAAAATCTCTTCTATTGTGTCATAGAGGAATGTCTAGTGGCCAACAAGTTCTACACAAAAGGAAAAAAGAGGTCCACTACACAAAAGTAGTTTCTAAGAGACTTTATATAGGCCAATTGTGGAACAAATTTTATGGCCTCAGGTGGCAAGACTGTTCATTTAATCATGCCACAACATTTGCATATCTGCCTGAGCTGAAAGTGCATGCTGCATTTTGCAGTAAAGCTACAACTCCTTCTAGGTTCTTGATTATTTTTTACAAAGAGTGTATTATACAATACGTACCTCAGAAAGGCAATACTCCTCAAATACCTTCTATGGGGTTTAAACTTTCAGTATTATCCAGGAAGAATAGATATGATTTAATTTTCTATATGGCTGTCTGAAACAGTAAAAGTCCTTTAATCGAGCATTAATCCTAAAATGATTGTTGTGTTCAAGAAATTCAGAAAAAACAAAAAGCAGAAGAGTAGAAATGCATGAACCTCTTAGAGAACTACCAAAAATGTTACTACAAAAGCAATGTCATAAAGTCTACAAAGACAAATTTTGAAAGGTGAACACAACACTCAAGCACAAGCCTACTTCATGGAACAGCTGTAGAGCTATCAAAAAAACTTGTTACTCAAGACAGCAGCTGTGCTGCTTATTTTAAAAGTTATGTAATAAATTTTACAAGGACAAATTCTACAAGGTGAACACTCAATTACAGGCCAACTCCTCCAAAAAAAGCATTAGTTACCAAAAATTAGGAGACACGAAGTGTGGTGCTGGTTTTAGAAACAATATCATAAAGTTTGAAAGGGACAAATTCTAGCAGTTGAACGGAATAGGCAAGAATGGGCCTTTTCCAAGGACAAGCTGTAAAGTTACAGCTGTTTCTTGTGCTTAAGAAAATGCTGAGGAGGAGGAAACATGGCCTGCACAATAGCACAAATACTAGTCCTTTTCACATCTGCCAATTTATAGCGAATTCTTCAGACTCACAGGCAATTATACCCTGAAGGAGCAATTCCCAATACAATTAGTGTGTTATTGGTTCTTTAGGTAATTTGTATGTATGTTGTTCTAAATTGTCACACACTAGGAATAATTGTGCAAGAGAACTATCTTACATCATTTATGCCACATTTATCATGTGCCTTTGCACACTTTTTAACTGTTTTTATGACGCGCCCAACAAAGGGCATGGCTTCGTGAAAAATATTGCATCAAATATGCACAAAATCTTGGTATCATTTTTGGCTCAAACTAAGGTTGTATAAAGTTAGACAGAAGTGCCTAATGATACATCAGATTTATCATCCAGCATAGTCACTCTGATAAACTGGGAGATTTAAAGGGGTTGTCCAAGTTATAGTATGTCTGTATAAGCAGCTCCCCTAGCTCTAACATAACAAATAAGCATATACTCACCATTCCCTGTATCTCACACCAGTGTCCGGTTCTGTGCGCTTGTATCTGTCAACAAACTGCAGTTCTGCACGGTTTACGGGAAGTCACAGGCACTACAACCAATAACAGAGCGCAGTGAGCAAGTGCAGAGTTCTGTTATTGCCTGCAGCACCTGTGACATCCCGTAAATAGGCTGAGGAAAACTGTAAATGTGATGTCAGAGAGGAGAACCAGAGCGACAATGTGGGGCACAGCGGGAGCAAGAAGAGGTAAGTACATGCTTATTTATTATGTTAGCACTTGGGGTTTGCTTTTAGAGACATTCTATAATTCTGACAACCCCTTTAAAACTTATAATGTAATCTTGCATTAAGACACTATCAGTAAACCTACCCCAATGTTTGCTGTAGATGCTTAGTAGTGATGAGTAGAGATGAGCGAGCACCAAAATGCTCGGGTGCTCGTTACTCGAGATGTACTTTTCGCGATGCTCGAGGGTTCGTTTCGAGTAACGAACCCCATTGAAGTCAATGGGCGACCCGAGCATTTTTGTATATCGCCGATGCTCGCTAAGGTTTTCATTTGTGAAAATCTTGGCGATTCAAGAAAGTGATGGGAACGACACAGAAACGGATAGGGCAGGCGAGGGGCTACATGTTGGGCTGCATCTCAAGTTCCCAGGTCCCACTATTAAGCCACAATAGCGGCAAGAGTGCCCCCCCCCTCTCAACAATTTTTACTTCTGAAAAACCCTCATTAGCAAGGCATACCTTAGCTAAGCAGCACACTACCTCCAACAAAGCACAATCACTGCCTGCATGACACTCCGCTGCCACTTCTCCTGGGTAACATGCTGCCCAACCCCCCCGCACGACCCAGTGTCCACAGCGCACACCAAAGTGTCCCTGTGCAGCCTTCAGCTGCACTCATGCCACACGCTGGCCTCATAGCCACACCACCCTCATGTCTATTTATAAGTGCGTCTGCCATGAGGAGGAACCGCAGGCACACACTGCAGAGGGTTGGCATGGCCAGGCAGCGAACCTCTTTAAGAGGGGTGGGGCGATAGCCCACAATGCTGTACAGAAGCAATGAGAAATCCAATCCTGTGCCACCTCCGTCAGGAGCTGCACACGTGGGCATAGCAATGGGGAACCCATGTGCCACACACTATTCATTCTGTCAAGGTGTCTGCATGCCCCAGTCAGACCGGGTTTTTTTATAAATAGTCACAGGCAGGTACAACTCCGCAATGGGAATTCCGTGTGCACCCACGGCATGGGTGGCTCCCTGGAACCCACCAGTGGTACATAAATATATCCCATTGCATTGCCCAGCACAGCTGAGGTAACGTCAGGTTTAATGCAGGTGGGCTTCGGCCCACACTGCATGCCCCAGTCAGACTGGGGTTCTTTATAAGTAGACACATGCAGTTACAACTCCGTGTGGACCGACAGCATGGGTGGGTCCCAGGAAGCCACCAGTGGTACATAAATATATCCCATTGCATTGCTCAGCACAGCTGAGGTAACGTCAGGTTTAATGCAGGTGGGCTTCGGCCCACACTGCATGCCCCAGTCAGACTGGGGTTCTTTATAAGTAGACACATGCAGTTACAACACCGTGTGGACCGACAGCATTGGTGGGTCCCAGGAAGCCACCAACGGTACATAAATATATCCCATTGCAGTGCCCTGGACAGCAAAGCTAATGTCAGATTAAATGCAGGTGGGCTTCGGCCCACACTGCACGCCCCAGTCAGACTGGGGTTTTTTATAAGTAGACACAGGCAGGTACAACTCCCTATTGTGAAGTCCGTGTGGACCGACAGCATGGGTGGGTCCCAGGAAGCCACCGGCGGTACATAAATATATCCCATTGCAGTGCCCAGGACAGCAAAGCTAACGTCAGATTAAATGCAGGTGGGCTTCGGCGGTACATAAATGTATCCCACTGCAGTGCCCTGCTCAGCAGAGCTAACGTCACATACAATACAGGTGTGCTTCGGCCCACAGTGCATGCCCCAGTCAGAGTGGTAATATGTACCTTAACAGTAACCGCGTTGGTGGGAATGTGATGGCGACTGTGGACCTAGTAGCGCGGTTTTATTTAGTTGGTTTTCGGAATGTGGCCAGGATTAAGTGTGCCGTGGCGGGGGGATGGTGGGGGGGCTCTCTTGTTGTGTCGGTAAACGTGAAATTCTTGGACTGCCACCAGACGGACCTATGCAAAGGTATTTGCCAAGAATGTTTTCATTGTTGGAGGAGGAGGGGGATTTTTTTGAGGCACTACATGTCCTCTCCACGTGTCCGTGGTTATATGCACCTTAACAGTAACCGCGTTGGTGGGAAATGGCTTCGCCACCATCATGTCTTTGGGAAGCCTCTGTTTCCACATCCCAGTGACATAGCATTAACAGCGGTATAGGAAGAGCCCAGAATTAGTAACATTTCAGCGGTAGCATTAGGGACAGGCCCAAGTAACGTATCACTAGCAGCATTATAGGGGGAGCACAGTATTAATTCCATTTCAGTAGTAGTAGCATTCCAGACAGGCCCCAGTAACAATTCCGAAGCAGCAGTATAGGGGGAGCACAGTCTTAGTTCCATTTCAGTAATAGTAGCACTCAAGACAGGCCCTGGTAACAATTCCGAAGCAGCAGTATAGGGGGAGCACAGTCTTAGTTCCATTTCAGTAATAGTAGCACTCAAGACAGGCCCTGGTAACAATTCCGAAGCAGCAGTATAGGGGGAGCACAGTCTTAGTTCCATTTCAGTAGTAGTAGCAGTCCAGACAGGCCCCAGTAACAATTCCGAAGCAGCAGTATAGGGGGAGCACAGTCTTAGTTCCATTTCAGTAATAGTAGCACTCAAGACAGGCCCTGGTAACAATTCCGAAGCAGCAGTATAGGGGGAGCGCAGTCTTAGTTCCATTTCAGTAGTAGTAGCAGTCTAGACAGGCCCCAGTAACATATCACTAGCAGCAGTATAGGGGGAGCACAGTATTAGTTCCATTTCAGTAGTAGTAGCAGTCTAGACAGGCCCCAGTAACATATCACTAGCAGCAGTATAGGGGGAGCACAGTATTAGTTCCATTTCAGTAGTAGTAGCAGTCTAGACAGGCCCCAGTAACAATTCCGAGGCAGCAGTATAGGGGGAGCACAGTATTAGTTCCATTTCAGTAGTAGTAGCAGTCAAGACAGGCCACAGTAACATTCCCGTTGCAGCAGTTTAGGGAGATAACAGTCTCTTGCACATTTCAGTAGTTGCAGTATAGACAAGGCCCCAGTTACATTTATGTAGCAAAAGTGTAGGCCAACCCCACCCACCTTGCTGTACCATGAGTGCAGGCGAAGCCCATAAAAATTACTAGGATTACACTGTAGGCGAGGGCCCAAAAAAATTGGAGTACCAACAGTACTAATGCACCTCAGAAAAATTTCCCATGCCCAACCAAGAGGGCAGGTGAAACCCATTAATCGCTTTGGTTACTGTGGCTTAATTTGTACCTAAGCCTGTAGGCAGCCCAGTTAAAATAAAAATTTGTTCAGGTGCAAGTTTCAACGCTTTAATGAGAATTGAAACGTATAAACATTGTTTACTAAAGTCATATGACTGAGCCTTGTGGGCCTAAGAAAAATTGCCCGTTCGGCGTGATTACGTGAGGTTTCAGGAGGAGGAGCAGGAGGAGGAGCATGAATATAATACACAGATTGATGAAGCTAAAAGGTCCCCGTTTTTGATGGTGATAGAGAACTATGCTTCCATCCGCGGGTGCAGCCTACGTATTGTTTAGGTACCGTTGCTGTCCGCTGGTGGAGAAGAGAAGTCTGGGGAAATCCAGGCTTTGTTCATCTTTATGATTGTAAGCCTGTCGGCACTGTCAGTTGGCAGGCGAGTACGCTTATCCGTGATTATTCCCCCAGCCGCACTAAACACCCTCTCTGACAAGACGCTAGCCGCAGGACAAGCAAGCACCTCCAGGGCATACAGCGCGAGTTCAGGCCACGTGTCCAGCTTCGACACCCAGTAGTTGTAGGGGGCAGAGGCGTCACGGAGGACGGTTGTGAAATCGGCTACGTACTCCCTCACCATCCTTTTACAGTGCTCCCGCCAACTCAGCCTTGACTGGGGAGCGGTGACACAGTCTTGCTGGGGAGCCATAAAGCTGGCAAAGGCCTTGGAGAGTGTTCCCCTGCCTGCGCTGTACATGCTGCCTGATCTCCGCGCCTCCCCTGCTACCTAGCCCTCGGAACTGCGCCTTCTGCCACTAGCGCTGTCGGATGGGAATTTTACTATCAGTTTGTCCGCCAGGGTCTTGTGGTATAGCATCACTCTCGAACCCCTTTCCTCTTCGGGTATGAGAGTGGAAAGGTTCTCCTTATACCGTGGGTCGAGCAGTGTGTTAACCCAGTAATCCGTAGTGGCCAGAATGCGTGTAACGCGAGGGTCACGAGAAAGGCATCCTAACATGAAGTCCACCATGTGTGCCAGGGTACCTGTACGCAACACAAGGCTGTCCTCACTAGGAAGATCACTTTCAGGATCCTCCTCCTCAGGCCATATACACTGAAAGGATGACAGGCAAGCAGCATGGGTACCCTCAGCAGTGGGCCAAGCTGTCTCTTCCCCCTCCTCCTCATGCTGCTCCTCCTCCTACTCCTCAACGCGCTGAGAAATAGACATGAGGGTGCTCTGACTATCCAGCGACATACTGTCTTCCCCCGTCTCCGTTTCTGAGCGCAAAGCGTCTGCCTTTATGCTTTGCAGGGAACTTCTCAAGAGGCATAGCAGAGGAATGGTGACGCTAATGATTGCAGCATCCCCGCTTAGCATCTGGGTAGACTCCTCAAAGTTTCCAAGGACCTGGCAGATGTCTGCCAACCAGGCCCACTCTTCTGTAAAGAATTGAGGAGGCTGATTCCCACTATGCCGCCCATGTTGGAGTTGGTATTCCACTATAGCTCTACGCTGCTCATAGAGCCTGGCCAACATGTGGAGCGTAGAGTTCCACCGAGTGGGCACATCGCACAGCAGTCGGTGCACTGGCAGATTAAACCGATGTTGCAGGGTCCGCAGGGTGGCAGTGTCCGTCTTGGACTTGCGGAAATGTGCGCTGAGCCGGCGCACCTTTCCGAGCAGGTCTGACAAGCGTGGGTAGCTTTTCAGAAAGCGCTGAACCACCAAATTAAAGACGTGGGCCAGGCATGGCACGTGCGTGAGGCTGCCGAGCTGCAGAGCCGCCACCAGGTTACGGCCGTTGTCACACACGACCATGCCCGGTTGGAGGCTCAGCGGCGAAAGCCAGCGGTCGGTCTGCTCTGTCAGACCCTGCAGCAGTTCGTGGGCCGTGTGCCTCTTCTCTCCTAAGCTGAGTAGTTTCAGCACGGCCTGCTGGCGCTTGCCCACCGCTGTGCTGCCACCCCACGCGACACCGACTTGTGGCGAAGTGCTGCTGCTGACACATCTTGATTGCGAGACAGAGGTTGCGTAGGAGGAGAAGGAGGGTGGTTTAATGGAGGAAGCATACACCGCCGCAGATACCAGCACCGAGCTGGAGCCCGCAATTCTGGGGATGGGTAGGACGTGAGCGGTCCCAGGCTCTGACTCGGTCCCAGCCTGCACTAAATTCACCCAATGTGCCGTCAAGGAGATATAGTGGCCCTGCCCGCCTGTGCTTGTCCACGTGTCCGTTGTTAAGTGGACCTTGGCAGTAACCGCGTTGGTGAGGGAGCGTACAATGTTGCGGGAGACGTGGTTGTGCAGGGCTGGGACGGCACATTGGGAAAAGTAGTGGCGACTGGGAACCGAGTAGCGCGGGGCCGCCGCCGCCATCATGTTTTTGAAAGCCTCCGTTTCCACAAGCCTACACGGCAGCATCTCCAGGCTGATCAATTTGGCTATGTGCACGTTTAACGCTTGAGCGTGCAGGTGCGTGGCGGCGTACTTGCGCTTGCGCTCAAACAGTTGCGCTAGCGACGGCTGGACGCTGCGCTGAGAGACATTGCTGGATGGGGCCGAGGACAGCGGAGGTGAGGGTGTGGGTGCAGGCCGGGAGACGGTCGTGCCTGTGTCCTGAGAGGGGGGTTGGATCTCAGTGGCAGGTTGGGGCACAGGGGGAGAGGCAGTGGTGCAAACCGGAGGCGGTGAACAGCCTTCGTCCCACCTTGTGGGGTGCTTGGCCATCATATGCCTGCGCACGCTGGTGGTGGTGAGGCTGGTGGTGGTGGCTCCCCGGCTGATCTTGGCGTGACAAACCATCACACCACAGTTCGTCGGTCGTCTGCACTCTCAGTGAAAAACTGCCACACCTTTGAGCACCTCGGCCTCTGCAGGGTGGCATGGCGCGAGGGGGCGCTTTGGGAAACAGTTGGTGGATTATTCGGTCTGGCCCTGCCTCTACCCCTGGCCACCTCACTGCCTCTTCCAACCTGCCCTGCTGCTGCACTTGCCTACCCCTCTGAAGACCTGTCCTGTGTAGGCTTAGCAAACCAGCTGGGCTCAGTCACCTCATCGTCCAGCTGCTCTTCCTCCGAATCCTCTGTGCGCTCCTCCCTCGGACTTACTGCCCTTACTACTACCTCACTCATAGACAACTGTGTTTCATTGTCATCGTCCTCCTCACTCACTGAAAGCTCTTGAGACAGTTGCCGGAAGACCCCAGCCTCATCCCCCGGACCCCGGGAACTTTCCAAAGGTTCTGCATCGGTCACAACAAACTCCTCCGGTGGGAGAGGAACCATTGCTGCCCATTCTGGGCAGGGGCCCAAGAACAGTTCCTGGGAGTCTGCATGCTCCTCAGAATGTGTCATTTTCATGGAGTGAGGAGGCTGGGAGGAAGGAGGAGCAGCAGCCAGAGGATTCAGAGTTGCAGCAGTGGACGGCGCAGAATTCTGGGTGGTCGATAGATTGCTGGATGCACTTTCTGCCATCTACGACAGGACCTGCTCACACTGCTCATTTTCTAATAAAGGTCTACCGCGTGGACCCATTAATTGTGAGATGAATCTGGGGACCCCTGAAACTTGCCTCTCTCCTAATCCCGCAGCAGTCGGCTGCGATACACCTGGATCAGGAGCTCGGCCTGTGCCCACACCCTGACTTGGGCCTCCGTGTCCTCGCCCGCGTCCACATCCTCTAGGCCTACCCCTACCCCTCAGCATGGTGTATTACGAGTAGAGCAGAAACAGAACGCTGTAATTAAATGTGCCGCTTATTGGCCTGTGGTTGGAGGCTGATTTCGCTTACGGAACGCACAGCAGAGCCAGGAAATAATTTTGCGCACGCCTGTAGTGAGACGTAGGTGCGTAGGACTGAGCTAGTGGAATTCACAGCGCAGAAGCAGTCAAGTCGCCAAAGGGCAGTGGTACGCCTTAAGTATTTGGCTTCCCTTTTTTAAAATGGTGAGCTGAAACACCAGACAGATACTGTATGCAGCGTATATATTGTATACTGTTTCCCTCTGGCGCTATGACGGCGGTGATGTAACGGGCACAGCAGAGCCAGGAAACAATTTTGCACACGCCTGTAGTGAGACGTAGGTGCGTAGGACTGAGCTAGTGGAATTCACAGCGCAGAAGCAGTCAAGTCGCCAAAGGGCAGTGGTACGCCTTAAGTATTTGGCTTCCCTTTTTTTAAATGGTGAGCTGAAACATCAGACAGATACTGTATGCAGCGTATATATTGTATACTGTTTCCCTCTGGTGCTATCACGGCGGTGATGTAACGGGCACAGCAGAGCCAGGAAACAATTTTGCGCACGCCTGTAGTGAGACCTAGGTGCGTAGGACTGAGCTAGTGGAATTCACAGCGCAGAAGCAGTCAAGTCACCAAAGGCAGTGGTACGCCTTAAGTATTTGGCTTCCTTTTTTTAAATGGTGAGCTGAAACACCAAACAGATACTGTATGCAGCGTATATATTGTATACTCTTTCCCTCTGGTGCTATGACGGCGGTGATGTAACGGGCACAGCAGAGCCAGGAAACAATTTTGCACACGCCTGCTGTAACGCTTAGCTGCGTATTAATTAGGACTACTACCCCCAGCAGACACGCAGTACACTAAAGACTGTCACAGCAGCCCAAAGATAGTATTTTTCCCCAATTTTTTTGAAAAAGCCCTCTGCCTATATAGACAGTATATCTCTTTCACCTTTCCCTCTTTCCCTGCCTCACCAGTACTGCCCCTATACTCTGTACAATGACTGCAGACTGAGGACGCAATGGTCTGCACGCCCGATATACAAAAAAAAAAAATTGTGCAACACTGCTAAAAGCAGCCTCAACAGTACTGCACACGTTCAGATGTGGCCCTAAGAAGGACCGTTGGGGTTCTTGAAGACTAATATAACACCTAACGCTCTCCCTATAGCAGCTACAGCAAGACAGCACTTTCCCTGATCTCTGTCACCATGCATCTGTGGCGAGCCGCGGGCGGAACAGATTTTAATACTCGGGTGTCACCTGATCTCCCCAGCCACTCACTGCAAAGGGGTGGTATAGGGCTTGAACGTCACAGGAGGAAGTTGTAATGCCTTCCATGTCTTTCTATTGGCCAGAAAAGCGCGCTAATGTCTCAGAGATGAAAGTGAAAGTAACTTGAACACCGCGGGGTGCTCATCTCGAGTAACGAGCATCTCAAACACCCTAATACTCGAACGAGCATCAAGCTCGGACGAGTACGCTCGCTCATCTCTACGTTTCTGGACAACTTCACCAAAATCATTGTGAATCTGGACGGTCAATGTTGACTCCCATTAAAGTTAATGGGAGTAAAAATTGCTTTCACTATTTCCTCTCTTAATGGTCCCCAATGCAGCTAACCCCCCCCCCCCCCTCTCAGTCTTTGGGGGGGGGCCCCCCCCAAGAAAAAAAAATTGCATGGAAATAAAGACACACATCTGTGGAATATTATGCTCTTCCCAAAAATTGGCCTAAATAGTGTACAGTGATGTAGGGGTCAATTGTAGCAGAGAGGTGTCGAAGAAAACAAGAGAAGGCAGACATAGGGTCTTACAGATCAAAAGTTGCACCATGGATGATAGCAGGTTTTAAAAGAAATGTCATAAATTTGACAAGAACAAATTCTGCCGGTTGAACACAAGCACAGGCCTGTTCCAAGAAACTGCTGTAAAACTAGCAAAAACTGCACCAAGAAAGACAGCAGATATGGTGCTTTTTTAAAAAGCAATGCCATAGCAACAGCAGTTCCATCACCACCACCACCAACAGCAACTGCACCTTGAGAGCAAAACGTCCTCCTCATGGAAACATGAGAGCTGTAGCTCCATATTTCCATGTTGACATATTTTTCATTTGGTGGGAAATAGGAGGAGGAAACATGGCAGTAGCAAGAAAAGGAGAGCAGCAGCAGCACCACCACCAACAGCGACCGCACCTTGAGGCCATAGTGTAGTCTTTGATATAAATCTATGCTCAGTCATATGTGTGTAAAAATTGCCAGCGTACTAACTAATTAGTGTAATCTGTCATGGGAGTGCAGAAGTCAGGTGAAATCCACACCTGGTTCATTTGTATAAAAGTCAGGCGATCCATGCGTCTGTCAGTTATAAACCCCCCAGCTTTGCAGAACACCCTTTCTATTAGCACAATGGAAGTGGGGCAAGTACTCATCCAGTTTGGACACCCAAAGGTCAAAGGGGCCAAATCCATGTCTGAGTGCATCCACGTGGAAGCTGACATACTCTTGGACTATCCTGGTCTTTTGCTATGGGCTGAATAAACTATGCCACATATCTGTTAAACTTTCCCAACCACCAATGGTGGTGCAGTGACAGCTTTTTGTTTGTCCACCATAAACTGCAGAGCTGTGATCCATTGCAAATGCATTGCTACGGCCTTGCACAAATGCTCTGCTCAAACTGCTTAACAGTCTGTCCTGATAGCACTGCATTTTGCAGTCACTCTCCACTGTTGAAATGAGATCTAACATTTTGGCTTGGTAGAGAAGATCAAGGAGGGTGGCCTCCCAGTAATGATTTGATGTTTTGATGTGGGATATATGACAGTCCTTCTGAACGTACTGCAGCATAAATGCACCCATATGCCTCAAAGTGCCTAAGTGTGATGGCTCACATTCCTAAATTTAAGGCCTAAGAGTGTCCTCTGGCTGGTTCACCCCATCCATGTAGAATAGTTGGGATTAGTGATGGATAGAAGCAACATTGCGTACCCCCTTACCCTGCCTTTGGACCTATATTATTCCCATCCTCTTCTTTTTCTTACTTCTCCCATGGGTGGAAAAACATGTTGGAGAAGACAACCAGCCTTCCTTTTCTCGCCCAAAACCACACTCCCAGCGGTGTTGAGTAACGGCATGACTGACCAGACAGCTTGGATATTGGCTTCCCTTCCTCCTCCTCTTATGTAAACAACACATATTCCCTTAGGCCCTGTAATGTCTGTTATAGCAGGCATACAAAAGGGATGGTCATAATTATCAGTACATCATTACAACCAATCTCATCAAGTGATCAATATCCACATAGTGTCTAATGATAAGAGGCTTAGCCCCTGCAACTTATACAATATGGAATTCCACTATGTAGGTATGTCACAGATAAGGCCAAATGAGAGGCGCCAAAAGTGAGAGCACAGATTCCTGGTCTTTTTCTGTAGTGGATATAAACCTAGGTAATTGTTTAGGAAGTACTGCAATACCAGGATCGTCATATGGGTAAGGCAAAGTATATGTGTGTGAGATTTCCGAGGCAAAGGGTTGCTAGCATGTTGGCCCCATTGTCATATACAACCTTGCCTGGCTTTAGATTGTGCAGGGTCAGTCACATATCAGCCTGGGACTGTAATACTGTGAACAGTTCTTCAGTCGTATGGATGTACTCTCCTAGACATGAGTTTTAGGATAACATGTTGGTGTTTATCCTGTGCAGCACTGTTTGGAGGCCTGGTTTTGTTATAGGTGGTACAGAGAGGTGGAGGAGGAGCTGAGAAGGGCACAGGCACAGATGGATGTCCTGCAAGTCTTAGGGTTACCATAATATGTGGACCACAACTTTCAGCTTCATGCCACATCTGCCGGACATTGACCCAGTGTGCGGTTAAGGATATGTGGTTAAGATACCCTTGACCATGCTTTCTGGACGACATCTCCACAGTCAAGTACACCCTGGCACTGACAACGTTCTGCAACACCAAGGACATGTTATCACTCACATAGCAGTGCATGGTATGAACAGCTTTTTGGTCAAAAAAATAGTGTCTGGGCATCTGATACTATGGTTTAAAATGGCCTTTGTGAAAAGTGTATGTCCACTAGCCTTAAGGATTTGGATGGTATTTTTTTGTGTTCCCATAGCTCCATAGGATGGAGTGCTGAATGCTGACTTGGGACATGTTGGAATAAGGGATAGAGGTCATTGTCGGTAAAGGTGGAGGTGATGGTGTCAGTTCAACTTCAGCTTTCCATTTCCCACTCCTGACTCTGAAGCCTTCAGCCTGGAGGAGAGGCCTGAAGTAGTCGTGCTACTGCCTCTACACAAAACTGTCTCTCTGTGCTCAGAGGCTACTGCATGAACAGGGAGGGATTTTTAGGAGGACAGATACAGCAGTAGAAGAGGGTGCAGGATGAGACTGACTCGCGTGGCGGAAGTTTATGTGACTGATCTTACACATTGTGTTGAGGCTGTTTATGGTCTTGCTGTGTTTTAAGCGATTACCACTGATCTTACAGGTTACCACTTTTCTGTCATCCACTGCAGTTTTAAAAAATGCTCAGGCTTCACAAGGCCTGTGAGCAGACTTAGCTGTGGGCCTGATGTTAGTACTAGTGTGATTAGTACTAGTTTATGGTGACACTGTGGCTCTTATTTTTTTCTTCAACACTCTTCTCCCTGTAATAGCATGGTGCTGCCCCCAAACATCTGTCTGTTCCTTCTCCTCCTCCTATGAGCTTGTCAGTGAAATGAATGAGTAGCCATTTTGCATCAGGTATCCATCTTGAGTGCCTGGCTGTAGTGTAGTGGTTAGAGCACACGTCCGGGGTCGCAGACGGTTCCAGGTATCCATCTTGTATGCCTCTGTCATCTCATGGTCCTTTTCCTTAAACAAGAATTTAATAGATATGCAATAACTGTTCAAGAGGCCTTGAGTGAACAGGATGTTGCATGCTGAGGAGATAAAGTTGAAGAATCCAGACTGATAGTTGATGTCAGCATGGCTTGTTCCTCAGGAGGGACTCATGTTCCTATATATCGTATTGTTTATACATTTCTGGACATTTTGTTTTGAGAAGTCTATTACTCTTAGTGCCAATTGGCCTGAGAAAAGTCTGCCTGGCAAGACATTATTTTCCTTGTCTAGTTTCACAAACCAATGATAATAAATGAATTATAATAAATTATAATTATTACAAGTGAAGCGTGTTCTAAGCCTCATAGCAAATGTCTTCTGGTATATATATATATATATATATATATATATATATATATATATATATTCTGCTTGTTAATTTAATAAACAGATGACTTCCTGTTACATCCAATTGTGTGGGGTTTGAAAGTTACTTCGAGCTTAAATATAAACAACTAATTTGGACCCCAAAGGCATACCTTTTAAGTAATCTTTATTGCTTTCACTAACAAGCTGCTATGATGACTCCCGCTGCCTCTTCATGTTGGGCCAGGCATCCCATCATTTTCCACCTCCGCTTTCTCTTCATTGTCCCTCTCCTTCTGATTGGACTCTATGTTACAGTGAGCACTGGGAGCTGACACCTGTTTCCACATCCTTTAAAGTACACGTTGCCTGTGCAGGGCTGACAGCGTGCACTGAATGCAAAGTGCATTCAATGTTTTGGTCTTCTCCTTCTGGTTGTTTAGACTGTCTTGATGACACCCGTGACACTGAAAGCTTAAACAGTTCCTCAGACTGATCCATGTGGACTGCTTTGGATTGGGCTGGGAACTTGACAAGGGATGAAGTAGAGGGGAACTTCTTATGGCTGACTAGTGCAGACTAACTGATTTGTGCCTGCAACTGTAACAAAGAAGAGGCAGCGGTACTTGAGGCATGCTGTGTGCTCTACGACCTGTTCTGTGTGCTGCAGATGTAACACAGAACCACTTCTAAGTGATGACAGCAGGCTTGCTTCACCTTTTGCAGAATGCAGAGCTGTTTCATTGGAGGACGGTTGAAGTGCCAATGTGACCTGTCCTCTACCACCACTATTGGCACACCCTCTACATCTTGATTTCTTCATCTTTTTTTTTTATTTCTTATTTTTGGTATATATTTTAGAGCAGTTTTATGGAGCTTTTCAGCTAACTTTGTAATTGCAGAAAATCACTGCTGGCTGCGTAAGGTCTGCAAATAATTTGAAGCAGCCGAATTTGGGACTTTGAACAATATTTTAGGCCACTGACACATACTATGTGCTGTTTCTCTGTTTAGGTTCATTTTTGTTTTATATTCGACAAAAACACCACTGACTAAATAGGCCGCAATTCGCTGGCAGCATGATACGTGAGAACAGAAGGTCACACAGTATAGATTGTATATTGTAAACTGCCCCTGTTTTGCGCAGCCTGGTTTGCTTCCCATCTCCCTATTGCTAGCTGTGTAAGATCTGAAAATAATTCATAGCATTCGGACTTGCAACTTTGGACAACGTATGAAGTCACAAGCAGAGAACTGCAAGATTCCCTATGCCAAAGCATAGTTTGTCTGCTGCTATATACTGCAGAAGAAATATACTCTCTCCAAATATACAGACCACGTTTCTTTTCGGCATATAAAGGTGACGCAGTTTCTTTCTCTGCTTCCTCCAATAGAACCCCATTTAACTTTTCTGCTGGTATAAAAGCTTTCACGCCAGCAGAAATATATCCTTTGCCTAAGAACAGACCACGTTTTATAGGTATACTAGCTGATATACCCGGCTTCGCCCGAGTTAATTTGGTACTAGTGTTTATCTGGTGTTCACATGGAAAACCGTATGAAGTCGTGGTTACTTTAGAGATACTGAGGAAAAACATATGTTCACCATTTTGCATAGTTCTCTGCGTTACCCAGAAAACACTACGTGGAGGTAACCATGCGATGTTTCCTTTATATAAAATGACATCAGGAAGTGAGAGAATTAGATTCCATACGTACAATTTGGACGCTAATTCTTTTGTGAATAGAACTGAATAATCGAGTTGGGACGCATTAACTTTTCCAATTTATTACACAATCAATGCTCCTGCCAAATTTCATGTTTCTATGGCATTGGGAAGTGAGAGATTTAGATTATGCACGTAAAATTTTGACGCTAATTCTTTTGCGCATAGAATTGAATAATCGAGTTGGGACCCATTAGCTTTTCCTATTTATGACATAATCAATGCTCGTGCCAAATTTCCCGTTTCTATGACACCGGAAAGTGAGAAAATTACATTCCGCACGTAAAATTTGGACGTTAATTCTTTTGCGCATAGAATTGAATAATCGAGTTGGGACCCATTAGCTTTTCCTATTTATGACATAATCAATGTTTGTGCCAAATTTCACGTTTCTATGACACCGGAAAGTGAGAAAATTACATTCCACACGTAAAATTTGGACGCTAATTCTTTTGCGCATAGAATTGAATAATCGAGTTGGGACCCATTAGCTTTTCCTATTTATGACATAATCAATGCCGACCAAATTTCCTGTTTCTATGACACCGGAAAGTGAGAAAATTACACTCTGCATGTAAAATTTAGACGCTAATTCTTTTGTGCATTAAATTGAATAATCGAGTTGGGACCCATTAGCTTTTCCGATTTATGGCATAATCAATGCTCGTGCCAAATTTCCCGTTTCTATGACATCGGAAAGTGAGAAAATTACATTCCGCACGTAAAATTTTGACGCCAATTCTTTTGCGCTAGAATTGAATAATCGAGTTGGGAACCATGAACTTTTCCTATTTATGACATAATCAATGCTCATGCCAAATTTCCCGTTTCTATGACACCGGAAAGTGAGAAAATTAGATTTCGTACATAAAATTTGGACGCTAATTCTTTTGCGCATAGAATTGAATAATCAAGTTGGGACCCATTAGCTTTTCCTATTTATGACATAATCAATGCTCGTGCCAAATTTCACGTTTCTATGACACCGGAAAGTGAGAAAATTAGATTCCGTACGTAAAATTTGGACGCTAATTCTTTTGCGTATAGAATTGAATAATCGAGTTGGGACCCATTAGCTTTTCCTATTTATGACATAATCAATGCTCGTGCCAAATTTTGAGTTTCTTTGACACCGGGAAGTGAGAGAATTAGATTCCGTACGTAAAATTTGGACGCTAATTCTTTTGCGCATAGAATTGAATAATGGAGTTGGGACCCATTAGCTTTTCCTATATATGACATAATCAATGCTCGTGCCAAATTTCACGGTTCTATGACACCGGAAAGTGAGAAAATTAGATTCCGTACGTAAAATTTGAACGCTAATTCTTTTGCGCATAGAATTGAATAATGGAGTTGGGACCCATTAGCTTTTCCTATTTATGACATAATCAATGCCGACCAAATTTCCTGTTTCTATGACACCGGAAAGTGAGAAAATTACACTCTGCATGTAAAATTTAGATGCTAATTCTTTTGTGCATTAAATTGAATAATCGAGTTGGGACCCATTAGCTTTTCCGATTTATGGCATAATCAATGCTCGTGCCAAATTTCCCGTTTCTATGACATCGGAAAGTGAGAAAATTACATTCCGCACGTAAAATTTTGACGCCAATTCTTTTGCGCTAGAATTGAATAATCGAGTTGGGAACCATGAACTTTTCCTATTTATGACATAATCAATGCTCATGCCAAATTTCCCGTTTCTATGACACCGGAAAGTGAGAAAATTAGATTTCGTACGTAAAATTTGGACGCTAATTCTTTTGCGCATAGAATTGAATAATCAAGTTGGGACCCATTAGCTTTTCCTATTTATGACATAATCAATGCTCGTGCCAAATTTCACGTTTCTATGACACCGGAAAGTGAGAAAATTAGATTCCGTACGTAAAATTTGGACGCTAATTCTTTTGCGTATAGAATTGAATAATCGAGTTGGGACCCATTAGCTTTTCCTATTTATGACATAATCAATGCTCGTGCCAAATTTTGAGTTTCTTTGACACCGGGAAGTGAGAGAATTAGATTCCGTACGTAAAATTTGGACGCTAATTCTTTTGCGCATAGAATTGAATAATGGAGTTGGGACCCATTAGCTTTTCCTATATATGACATAATCAATGCTCGTGCCAAATTTCACGGTTCTATGACACCGGAAAGTGAGAAAATTAGATTCCGTACGTAAAATTTGAACGCTAATTCTTTTGCGCATAGAATTGAATAATGGAGTTGGGACCCATTAGCTTTTCCTATTTATGACATAATCAATGCTCCTGCCAAATTTTGAGTTTCTATCACACCGGGAAGTGAGAGAATTAGATTATGTACGTAAAATTTGGACGCTATTTCTTTTGCGCATAGAATTGAATAATCAAGTTGGGACCTATGCACTTTTCCTATTTATGACTTATTCAGTGCCCGTGCCAAATTTTAAGTTTCTATGACATTGGGAAGTGAGAAATTTAGATTACGTACGTAAAATTTTGACGCTAATTCTTTTGCGCTAGAATTGAATAATCGAGTTGGGACCCAATTACTTTTCCTATTTTGGAGATAATCTATGCTTTTGCCAAAATTCATGTTTCTACGACATGGGGAGGTTGGAGAACTTTTGGCGAGTCCGTCAGTCAGTGAGTGAGTGAGTGAGTGAGTGAGTGAGTGAGGGCTTTCGTCTTTATATATATAGATAAATGTGATGCAGCTTCTCTGTCCTATACTGATGTGTAAAATGGCCACTGGTTTTACTGTGCCTATGTCATATATGGTTAGGTCATGTGATGCAGGCATCCAATGAAACTGCTACTTCCATGCAAGATGGAGGATACATTTGATGACATCGTCAAAGCACCCTGGTTGTCAATTGGCTGTATTCTGATACTGCAGTAGGCATTTGGGGAAATTAGATTTTTACGTGATTTTCAACAAAAATTGGGTCAGGCTTACCCAACCCAATTTTGTGAAAAACTGAGTTATTTTACCACCTGGCCAAGCAAGATGAGCAACACTACGATGAAGTCCAACCTCTGTATCATTTATAAATGTGTGTATTTTACAATATTTTTGATTATGGATAGCAGACAGAGGGGGCACATGGCAAAGTTCAAATCAACTGCTGGGTGTTTCCACTCAAGTAAATAAGTCCTGGTGTTTCTTTCCCCCTCCAAGTCTTTCCATGACACTTAAGCCAAATTCATATCTTCGTGTTTGCTCATAATGCTGTTCTTCTGTAGATCAGGGATGAAAATTATGAAAATCAAGACTTTCTAATTCTTTTTACTCAGCAATTTCATTATTTTAACTTTTCAGCCACTTTTGAATAGACTTTTTCATAGCTTTTTTCATGTCTTTGTTGCGCAATGTATATATAACTGGGTTTAGAGCAGGCGTAATTACCGTAAACAGCACAGCTACAACTCTGTCATAATCTAAAATGTCTCGTGAGGAAGGGCCTAAGTAGGTAAACATGGCCGTTCCAAAAAGGAGAGAGACAACCATGAGATGGGAGCTACAGGTGGAAAATGCACGTTTTCGACCTTGAACTGTTTGTATTTTTAAAAGTGATTTACTGATTAAAATATATGGAAAAAGTGTTAACAGAAAGGATGTGGTTGCCAGATAGCCAGTTACCATGGTGAGAAGTTTTAGGTTGAGGGCAATATCTGTACAGGCTAGTATCAGTACTGGTTTAACATCACAGAAGAAATGGTTGACCTTGTTAGGTCCACAAAATGGAAGCTCTGCTGTAAGCAAGGTATGCAAAAGAGAATGAAGAAAGCCAGTAATATAAGAGGCAATAACAAGGCAGACACAAAGCTTTCTGTTCATTATGACTGAATAACGTAAGGGATTACTTATTGCCACCAGACGGTCATAAGACATAATAGTAAGTAGAGTAACTTCGGAGCTTCCCAGAAAGTGAAAGAAATGCATCTGAGCAATGCAGCCACCAAATGAGATAGTCTTCTGCTGAGATAAAAAGTCACATAGCATTTTTGGCACGGTAACAGATGAAAAGGAAATATCAAAAAATGCAAGGTTTCCCAAGAAAAAATACATAGGGGTATGAAGACTCAAATCAAAAGTTACAAACCACAAAATAGAGATATTACCAATGATGTTTAAGAGAAAGAACATAAAAAATAGGCCAAAAAACATAACTTGAAGTTCTAGCAGATCTGTGAAACCAACCAAGATGAACTCCTCTACTGATGTTTGGTTTATGATGTCTCTTGAACAGCTGAAATCTAAAAGCACAGTAACTATTAGTAATTGATGATTAGTAGTTTCTGATTCTTGGAACATTATGGGCTACACTACATATTCAGTAGCAAAGGTTGATTTGATATTTAACATGATAATATAATTCCACTACAATTATGTAAATCAAGTTATCATGATGTGACAGTGATGATAATAATTGCTACATCTGTACGTAATGCCTTGTGTAGAGTCTGTGGACTGCAAATCTCTTGGGTATGTATCTTCCCATCAAGGTATAATGAAAGTTTTGTCCAATGTGTTCCATACTTCATTCTTAAATTTATAGGTTTAGATAAGATAGATGTTGGTTGCTATCTCATTAGAATGGTGGCATACCATCTCAACAGTACATTGCAATCACAAATAGTAACTACTCTTTCATGTAATAAGCCAAATCTTCAAGGGGTTTTCCACTTTACATAATACCAATTCCTTAGAAGTGCCCATTGACAAGCTGATCCCCGTAATAAGTGTTTGATTTCCCTGCAGCACCCCCCACAAGGAGTGTGAAGCGATGCACATCGCCCATTTAAATCAATAGGTTGTTTGTGTAATGCATAAATAAACTAGATCCTCCAAATGATCACTTTGTAGGCACTCGATGCTATAATTAATAGATGAACAACACAACCTCTTCTATTAACTAGAAAATCCCTAGTTTCCAAACCCAACAACCTTTCTGATGGGATTCAGAAAGCCAAATTTAAAAAATGTACTAACATGATGACACTTTTGGTCCATCATCAAACATAAGTGACGTACCAGAAGGTACATCAGCGAAGTCTGTGGAGTAGGGTGCTGGAGCAGGGGAGCATCAGAGCAGCACCAGAACACTAGGAGAGCCTCTGGGGAAAAAATGCTGGAAGATCCATGTGGCAGGAAGAAGAGGAGCAGGTCCTGGAGCAGTAGGAGGCCAGAAAGTGTGAAGGCCAGGTGAGAGATCTTGACACTGAGCTGCAGGTGATGTCATGCGGCTGCAATGGAGCTGCGAAGAAGAGCTGTGATGAAGACTGGTGCTGACAAGGGCGGATAAAAATATTTTGTGGTTGTGTGTGTAATAGAGTGTGTAAGGGAGGGGGTGTAAGAGTAAGTAAGTGAGTGTGTAAGTGAGAGGGTGAAAGAGGGCAAACGCTAGTAAGTGAGGGGGTGTAAGTGAGTGTCTATGTGAGGAAGTGTAAGAGAGTAAGTGAGTGTATAAGTGAAGCGAATTAGTTGTGACCGAGAGTGAGCAGGCAGTTAGAGCGTATGAGCAATTTAAATTTTAAAAAAAACAAGAAAAAAATAGTTGAAGACGTGAATGGACGAAAGCCCATGAGTGTTTGCAGATGGGCGGAGGCACGTGAGTGGTGGGAGCTTAGGGAGGTGAACAAATGGGGTTAATACAATTAGAACTGATAGAACAGCTAAAAGCAGCACGAGTAGCATAATGAATATAAAGAATAACGACAACCATAAAAAGTGTATGGCAACAAATGCAGGAAGTCTGATCAGTAAAGTGGGTGAGCTTGAAGTAAAAATGTCTGAAGAAAATTACAACACAGTAGGAATAACAGAAACATGGCTTGATGATAAGTGCAATTTGGCGGTGAATTTACAGGGTTACAATCTCTTCAGAAGAGACCTTGGGAACAAGAAAGGGGGAGGGGTATGTCTGTATGTTAACCCCTTGAGTGGCGGGTTTCCTACCACCCTGTCGTGCCCACCAGGGCAGGTTTTTTTAAATGGTCTAATCATTGAATTTCAACTAATTTTGCAGTTGCGTCTCAAGAGCCATAACTTTTTCATTTTTCCATTGACATGGCCATATAAGGGCTTGTTTTTTGCGGGACAAGTTGTGATTTTTTAAACAGGGGGGAGGAAAAAAAGAAATGGGGAAAAAAGAAAAAAAGGGGCCATGTCATTAAGGGGCTAAATAATGTATTAACTTCCTTCTCTGGGTCATTACGACGCATGGATACCACATGTGTGATTGTATTTTTGATTTTTTTACAAAGTAAAGGGAGACAAGTGTTTTTATTATTTTTTTTTATAATTTTTTAACTTTTTTTTTTTTTTAATTTTTTTTTTTGTCCCTTTAGGGGACTTCCACAGGGACCCATCAGGACCCCTGATCACATTCCGGGGGTCCGATGGTGACAGCCCTTTACATGCTGCAGTGACAACCCTTTACATGCTGCAGTCACATAGACTGCAGCATGTAGAGGGTTAACACAGCAGAGGTCGGAGGTTTTCTCTGATCTCTGCTGTAAGAGCTGGTACCTAGCTGTCCTCTGATAGCCAAGCACCAAGCTCTCCCTGTCACAGAGACCATCGGCTTGCTTCTGACAAGCCGATGGTCTCTATGGCAACCTGTAAACAAACCAGTGCAGGAGTTTGCCGACATATCGGCAATATCTTCTGCAGGTTTTTCAAAGCCCTTGCTTTGTTCTCTGTGGGTCTGTGCAGGCAGAGCACACTGTCACAGCTTGTGGCATTGTGCTCTGCAGCTCCCATAGTGATACATAGCCCGGAAATCTTCCGGGCTATGTCGCTATGAGCAGTGGAGCTCGTCCCGGAAAACTTCCGGGCGTGCCACTCAAGGGGTTAAATCCTACTTAATGCTGAGGCTACAAGAAGATATAGGTGTGGGAGATGAACACGTAGAATCTCTGTAGGTAGAAATACTGGGAGGGAAAAAAAACAAAAACCTGATAGGAGGTTTTCTATAGGCCACCAAAAATAAAAGAAATTGAAAACTTATTA
The DNA here is from genome assembly GCF_035609145.1 of Eleutherodactylus coqui. Lineage (NCBI taxonomy): Eukaryota > Metazoa > Chordata > Amphibia > Anura > Eleutherodactylidae > Eleutherodactylus > Eleutherodactylus coqui. Next base: position 207,563,189 of record NC_089842.1, read on the forward strand.
ATAAGGCAAATAGAAGAGGTGGCAAACCGTAATGAAGTAATTTTTATGGGAGACTTTAATTAACCAGATATAATATGGAAAGAAGAGACCTGCGACTCTCGCAAGGATAATAAGTTCTTGAGAACAAATTAAAAATAACTACCTTACCCAACTTGTATGAGAGCCAACTAGAGGGAGGGCCATCCTGGGCTTATTAGTAACTAACAAACAGGACAGAATCATGGGGGTGCAGGTGGAGGGACACTTAGAAAATAGTGATCACAAAATAATTAATATCCAGCTGTCATTCAATAGGAAGACTTATCACGGAGCAACAAAAAAACTAAACTTTAATAAGCAAAATTTGATCTGCTCAATACTACTAACAGCAACATTATTGGGGGCAATGTCCTCAAAAATAACAGTACAGGTGACAAATAAAAGAACTACAAGTAGAAGGAAACCAATGTGGCTTGACAAGACTATAAGGGGGGCTATAAGCGAAAAAAAGAAAGCGTTTAGATTATTAAAACAAGAAGGTAGTGAAGTAGTGCTAAAAACATACAGGGAAAAAAACTAATTATGTAAGGAAAAGATCAAAAATGCCAAGGAGGAGGCAGAGAGACTGATTGACAAAGAGAACAAAAATAACCCTAAACTACTCTTCAATTATATAAACGGTAAAAGAATTTGCACTGAAAGCACTGGCCCTTTATTAAATAATGTAGGAGAAATCATAGATGATGGGCGATAGGCAAATCTATTAAATAGTTTTTTCTCAGGTATATTCATGAAGGAAAAAGAAATGACACAAGAGATGCAGGGGATAAAATGAGCCCCCGTAAAGTATCACCTGCCTATCTCAGGAAGAAGTTAAAAATGGTTAAAAAATACTAAGATTGACAAATTGCTGGGCCCAAATGAAATACACACAAAGGCTCTAAGGGAATTAAGTGACGGGATAGACAGACTGCTATTTCTTATAATTAGGGACACTATTGAGAACACGGTTGTACCACTGGATTGGTGTATTGCCAATGTGGTTCCAATATACAAAAAGGGGTCAAGAAGGAAGCCTGGTAACTACAGGCCGGTAAGTCTCACTTCAATAATTGGAAATATATTTGAGTGGTTTCTGAAAGATACCATCCTTGAATACCTCAAGGACAACAATGCTAGTGAAGTAAGTTCTAGGGTAGATGTGGGAGAGTCTATTGATCTTTTATATCTGGATTTTTCAAAAGCATTTGACATCATAATAGGTTAATATTAGAGATGAGCGAGCACCAAAATGCTCGGGTGCTCGTTACTCGAGTCGAACTTCCCGCGATGCTCGAGGGTTCGTTTCGAGTAACGAAACCCATTGAAGTCAATGGGCGACTCGAGCATTTTTGTATATCGCCGATGCTCGCTAAGGTTTTCATTTGTGAAAATCTGGGAAATTCAAGAAAGTGATGGGAACGACACAGAAACGGATAGGGCAGGCGAGGGGCTACATGTTGGGCTGCATCTCAAGTTCCCAGGTCCCACTATTAAGCCACAATAGCGGCAAGAGTGGGCCCCCCCAACAATTTTTACTTCTAAAAAACCCTCATTAGCAAGGCATACCTTAGCTCAGCACCACACTACCTTCAACAAAGCACAATCACTGCCTGCATGACACTCCGCTGCCACTTCTCCTGGGTTATATGCTGCCCAATCCCCCCGCACGACCCAGTGTCCACAGCGCACACCAAAGTGTCCCTGCTCAGCCCTCAGCTGCCCTCATGCCACACGCTGGCCTCATAGCCACATCACCCTCATGTCTATTTATAAGTGCGTCTGCTATGAGGAGGAACTGGAGGCACACACTGCAGAGGGTTGGCAAGGCCAGGCAGCGACCCTCTTTAAAAGGGGCGGGGCGATAGCCCACAATGCTCTACAGAAGCAATGAGAACTCCAATCCTGTGCCACCTCCGTCAGGAGCTGCAAACGTGGGCATAGCAATGGGGAATCCATGTGCCACACAGTATTCATTCTGTCAAGGTGTCGCATAGCTCAATCCACACTGCAAGGGGAAAGCCGTCAGCGCTCTGCCCCCTACCCAAGTCAGTCAGTGCCTTTGTGCCAGACAGGTCAAACACCGCAATGGGAACTAAGTTTGCACCAACAGCATAGGTGGATCCTAGGAAACCCAAGACATGAACAAAAGATTGATCTGAGCAGCCAAACATGGCAGACTTCCACCACGCCCACGGCATAGGCCTCGGCCCACAGATTCAGCAATCCTAGGCTGGAAGCGGACTTTCACTGCACCCAGCACATAGGCCTCTGCACAAACCCTCAGCAATTGCGTGCCTACAATGGACTCCAATGCTAGCCTAGCTGTGCACGTCTCATTAGCGCTGTATTGCTCCTGTAGTTTGTCCCAATGCAGTGCCCCGGATAGTAGAGCTAATGTCAAATTAAATACAGGTGGGCTTCGGCCCACACTGCATGCCCCAGTCTGACCGGGGTTTTTAATACATAGACACTGGCAGGTACAAATCCGTAATGTGAAGTCCCTGTGGACCCACAGCATGGGTGGCTCCCTGGAACCCATCGGTGGTACATAAATGTATCCCATTGCAGTGCCCTGCTCATCAGAGCTAACGTCAGATACAATACAGGTGGGCTTCGGCCCACAGTGCATGCCCCAGTCAGAGTGGTAATATGTACCTTAACAGTAACCGCGTTGTTGCGAATGTGGTCGCGACTGCGGACCTAGTAGTGCGGTTTTACTTAGTTGGTTTTCGGAATGTGGCCAGGATTAAGTGGGCCGTGGCGGGAGGATGGTGGGGGGGCATAGCATTAGCAGCGGTATAGGCAGAGCCCAGAATTAGTAACATTTCAGAGGTAGCATTAGGGACAGGCCCCAGTAACATATCACCAGCAGCAGTATGGGGGTAGCACAGTATTAGTTCCATTTCAGTAGTAGTAGCAGTCAAGACAGGCCACAGTAACATTCCCGTTGCAGCAGTTTAGGGAGAGAACAGTCTCTTTCACATTTCAGTAGTTGCAGTATAGACAAGGCCCCAGTTACATTTATGTAGCAAAAGTGTAGGCCAACCCCACACACCTTGCCCATAAAAATTACTAGGATTACACTGTAGGCGAGGGCGCAAAAAAATTGGTGTACCAACAGTACTAATGTACCTCAGAAAAATTGCCCATGCCCAACCAGTAGGGCAGGTGAAACCCATTAATCGCTTTGGTTACTGTGGCCTAATTTGTAACTAGGCCTGGAGGCAGCCCAGTTAAAATAAAAATTGGTTCAGGTGCAAGTTTCAACACTTTAATGAGAATTGAAACGTATAAACATTGTTTACAAAAGTAATATGACTGAGCCTTGTGGGCCTAAGAAAAATTGCCCGTTCGGCGTGATTATGTGAGGTTTCAGGAGGAGGAGCATGAGGTGGAGGATGAATATAATACACAGATTGATGAAGCTAAAAGGTCCCCGTTTTTGATGGTGATAGAGAACAATGCTCCCATCCGCGGGTGCAGCCTACGTATTGTTTAGGTACCGCTGCTGTCCGCTGGTGGAGAAGAGAAGTCTGGGGAAATCCAGGCTTTGTTCATCGTTATGAGTGTAAGCCTGTCGGCACTGTCAGTTGACAGGCGGGTATGCTTATCTGTGATGATTCCCCCAGCCGCACTAAACACCCTCTCTGACAAGACGCTAGCCGCAGGGCAAGCAAGCACCTCCAGGGCATACAGCGCGAGTTCAGGCCACGTGTCCAGCTTCGACACCCAGTAGTTGTATGGAGCAGAGGCGTTATGGAGGATGGTCGTGCGATCGGCTTCCTCACCATCCTTTTACAGTGCTCCCGCCAACTCAGCCTTGACTGGGGAGCGGTGACACAGTCTTGCTGGGGAGCCATAAAGCTGGCAAAGGCCTTTGAGAGTGTTCCCCTGCCTGCGCTGTACATGCCGCCTGATCTCCGCGCCTCCCCTGCTTCCTAGCCCTCGGAACTGCGCCTTCTGCCACTAGCGCTGTCGGATGGGAATTTTACCATCAGTTTGTCCACCAGGGTCCTGTGGTATAGCATCACTCTCGAACCCCTTTCCTCTTAGGGTATGAGAGTGGAAAGGTTCTCCCTATACTGTGAGTCGAGCAGTGTGTACACCCAGTAATCCGTAGTGGCCAGAATGCGTCTAACGCGAGGGTCACGAGAAAGGCATCCTAACATGAAGTCAGCCATGTGTGCCAGGGTACCTGTATGCAACACATGGCTGTCCTCACTAGGAAGATCACTTTCAGGATCCTCCTCCTCAGGCCATACACGCTGAAAGGATGACAGGCAAGCAGCATGGGTACCCTCAGCAGTGGGCCAAGCTGTCTCTTCCCCCTCCTCCTCATGCTCCTCCCCCTCCCCCTCCTCCAAAACTCGCTGAGTTATAGACATGAGGGTGCTCTGACTATCCAGCGACATACTGTCTTCCTCCGTTTCCGAGCGCAAAGCGTCTGCCTTTATGCTTTGCAGGGAACTTCTCAAGAGGCATAGCAGAGGAATGGTGACGCTAATGATTGCAGCATCGCCGCTCACCATCTGGGTAGACTCCTCAAAGTTTCCAAGGACCTGGCAGATGTCTGCCAACCAGGCCCACTCTTCTGTAAAGAATTGAGGAGGCTGACTCCCACTACGCCGCCCATGTTGGAGTTGGTATTCCACTATAGCTCTACGCTGCTCATAGAGCCTGGCCAACATGTGGAGCGTAGAGTTCCACCGTGTGGGCACGTCGCACAGCAGTCGGTGCACTGGCAGATTAAACCGATGTTGCAGGGTCCGCAGGGTGGTAGCGTCCGTGTTGGACTTGCGGAAATGTGCGCTGACCCGGCGCACCTTTCCGAGCAGATCTGACAAGTATGGGTAGCTTTTCAGAAAGCACTGAGCCACCAAATTAAAGACGTGGGCCAGTCATGGCAGGTGTGTGAGGCTGGCGAGCTGCAGAGCCGCCACCAGGTTACGGCCGTTGTCACACACGACCATGCCCCGTTGGAGGCTCAGAGGTGAAAGCCAGAGGTCGGTCTGCTCTGTCAGACCCTGCAGCAGTTCGTGGGCCGGGTGCCTCTTCTCTCCTAAGCTGAGTAGTTTCAGCACGGCCTGCTGACGCTTACCCACCACTGTGCTGCCACGCCGCTCGACACCGACTGCTGGCGACGTGCTGCTGCTGACACATCTTTATTGCGAGACAGAGGTTGCATAGGAGGAGGAGGAGGGTGGTTTAGTGGAGGAAGCATACACCGCTGCAGATACCAGCACCGAGCTGGGGCCCGCAATTCTGGGGGTTTGTAGGACGTGAGCGGTCCCAGGCTCTGACTCGGTCCCAGCCTCCACTATATTCACCAAATGTGCCGTCAGGGAGTTATAGTGGCCCTGCCCGCCTGTGCTTGTCCACGTGTCCGTTGTTAAGTGGACCTTGCCAGTAACCGCGTTGGTGAGGGCGCGTACAATGTTGCGGGAGACGTGGTCGGGCAGGGCTGGGATGGCACATCGGGAAAAGTAGTGGCGACTGGGAACCGAGTAGCATGGGACCGCCGCCATCATGTTTTTGAAAGCCTCTATTTCCAAAAGCCTATACGTCAGCATCTCCAGGCTGATCAATTTGGCTATGTGCACGTTTAACGATTGAGCGTGCAGGTGGCAGCGTACTTGCGCTTGTGCTTAAACAGTTGCGCTAGCGACGGCTGGACACTGCGCTGAGAGACATTGCTGGATGGGGCCGAGGACAGCGGAGGTGAGGGTGTGGGTGCAGGCCGGGAGACGGTCGTGCCTGTGTCCTGAGAGGGGGGTTGGATCTCAGTGGCAGGTTGGGGCACAGGGGGAGAGGCAGTGGTGCAAACCGGAGGTGGTGAACGGCCTTCGTCCCACCTTGTGGGGTGCTTGGCCATCATATGCCTGCGCATGCTGGTGGTGGTGAGGCTGGTGGTGGTGGCTCCCCGGCTGATCTTGGCGCGACAAACCTTGCACACCATAGTACGTCGGTCGTCTGCACTCTCAGTGAAAAACTGCCACACCTTTGAGCACCTCGGCCTCTGCAGGGTGGCATGGCGCGAGGGGGCGCTTTGGGAAACAGTTGGTGGATTATTCGGTCTGGCCCTGCCTCTACCTCTGGCCACCGCACTGCCTCTTCCAACCTGCCCTGCTGCTGCACTTGCCTCCCACTCTGAAGACCTGTCCTCAGTTGGCTTAGCAAACCAGGTGAGGTCAGTCACCTCATCGTCCAGCTGCTCTTCCTCCGAATCCTCTATGCGCTCCTCCCTCAGACTTACTGCCCTTACTACTACCTCACTGATAGACAACTGTGTCTCATCGTCATCGTCCTCCTCACCCACTGAAAGCTCTTGAGACAGTTGCCGGAAGTCCCCAGCCTCATCCCCCGGACCCCGGGAACTTTCCAAAGGTTGGGCATCGGTCACGACAAACTCCTCCGGTGGGAGAGGAACGATTGCTGCCCAATCTGGGCAGGGGCCCGAGAACAGTTCCTGGGAGTCTGCCTGCTCCTCAGAATGTGTCATTTTCATGGAGTGAGGAGGCTGGGAGGAAGGAGGAGCAGCAGCCAGAGGATTCAGAGTTGCAGCTGTGGACGGCATAGAAGACTGGGTGGTCGAGAGATTGCTGGATGCACTTTCTGCCATCCACGACAGGACCTGCTTACACTGCTCAGTTTCTAATAAAGGTCTACCGTGTGGACCCATTAATTGTGAGATGAATCTGGGGACCCCAGAAACTTGCCTCTCTCCTAATCCCGCAGCAGTCAGCTGTGATACACCTGGACCAGGACCTCGGACTGTGCCCACACCCTGACTTGGGCCTCCGCATCCTCGCCCGCGTCCATGTCCTCTAGGCCTACCCCTACCCCTCAGCATGGTGTATTACGAGTAGAGCAGAAACAGAACGCTGTAATTAAATGTGCCGCTTATTGGCCTGTGGTTGGAGGCTGACTTCGCTTACGGAGCGCACAGCAGAGCCAGGAAACAATTATGCGCAAGCCTGTAGTGAGACCTAGGTGCGTATGACTGAGCTACTGGAATTCACAGCGAAGATTCAGTCAAGTGGCCAAAGGCCAGTGGTAGGCCTTAAGTATTTTGCTTCAATTGTTTAAAATGGTGAGGTAAAAAACCAGACAGACACCGTATGCAGCGTATATACGTATACTGTTTCCCTCTGGCGGGATGACGGCGATCATGTAACGGACACAGCAGAGCCAGGAAACAATTATGCGCAAGCCTGTAGTGAGACCTAGGTGCGTATGACTGAGCTACGGGAATTCACAGCGAAGAACCAGTCAAGTGGCCAAAGGCCAGTGGTAGGCCTTAAGTATTTTGCTTCAATTTTTTTAAATGATGAGGTGAAAAACCAGACAGATACCGTATGCAGCGTATATATGTATACTCTTTCCCTCTGGCGGGATGGCGGTGATCATGTAACGGACACAGCAGAGCCAGGAAACAATTACGCTTAGCTGGGTAATAATGAGCGACTACTACCCCCAGCAGACACACAGTAAACTGTACACGGTCACAGGCAGGCCAAATATAGTATTTTTTTCCAATTTTTGGGAAAAAGCCCACTGCCTATATAGCCTGTATATGGATTTCCCTGTTGGAGGATGACTGTGGTTATTGAAAGCACAGTGCAGCTAGAAAAAATTATGCGCAAGGCTGGGTATTAATGAGCGACTACTAGTACCCCCAGCAGACACGCAGTAAACTGAAGACGGTCACAGGCAGCCCAAATATTGTATTTTTTTTCCAATTTTTGGGAAAAAGTACACTGCCTATATAGCCTGTATATGGATTTCCCTGTTGGAGGATGACTGTGGTTATTGAAAGCACAGTGCAGCCAGAAAAAATTATGCGCAAGGCTGGGTAATAAGTGAGCACTACTACCCCCAGCAGACACGCAGTAAACTGAACACGGTCACAGGCAGCCCAAAGATTTTTTTTCCAATTTTTTTGAAAAAGCCCACTGCCTATATAGCCAGTATATCCCTTTTCCCTGTACCACTGTCCCTGCCTCACCAGTACTGCCCCTATACTCAGTAAAATGACTGCAGACTGAGGACGCTATGGTCTGCACGCCCGATATACAAAAAAAAAATTTTTTGCAAAACTGCTAAAAGCAGCCTCAACAGTACTGCACACGGTCAGATGTGGCCCCAAGAAGGACCGTTGGGGTTCTTGAAGATGAATATAACAGCCTAACACTCTCCCTATAGCAGCTACAGCAGGACGGCACTTTCCCAAATGTCTCTCAGCGTGCATCCGTGGCGAGCCGCGGGCGGCCCCAGTTTATATACTCGGGTGGCACCTGATCTCCCCAGCCACTCACTGCAGGGGGGTGGGATAGGGCTGGAACTTCACAGGAGGAAGTTGTAATGCCTTCCCTGTGTTACTATTGGCCAGAAAACGGCGCAAAATTTTCTGGGAAGAAAATGAAAGTGACTCGAACACCGCGTGGTGCTCGTCTCGGGTAACAAGCATCTCGAGTACCCTAATACTCGAACGAGTATGAAGCTCGGACGAGTACGCTCGCTCATCTCTAGTTAATATATAAAATGAGACAGTTCGGTCTGGGAGAAAACATGTGTAGTTGGGTAAAGAACTGGCTCAGAGATAGAAAACAGAGTGTGGTAATAAATGGTTCATACCCTGACTGGGCCACCGTTGCTATTGGAGTGCTGCAGGGTTCAGTATTAGGCCCCATTCTGTTCAATATATTTATCAATGACCTGATAGAGGGACTGCACAGTAAAATATTGACATTTACAGACTATACGAAATTACACAAGGCAATTAATGCAACGGAGGTCAATGTACGGCTGAAAAAGAACCTAAATAAGTTGTGAGCTTGGGTAAAAAAATGGCAAATGAAGTTCAATATTGATAAATATAAGGTTATGCACATGGACAGGAAAAAAAAGATGTCACCAATATACACTAAATAAGGTACTACTAGGGAAAAGTGATATGGAAAAAGACTTGGGGGTACTAGTTGACTAAAGACTTAACTGGAGCAATCAATGCCAGTCAGCTGCTGCAAAAGCAAATAAAGTCTTGGGGCGCATTAAAAAAAGTATAGGGGTGAGGGACGAGAACATTATTCTTTCACTATATAAGGCACTGATCAGGCCTCACATGGAATACTGTGTACAATTCTGGACCAATTCTGGTTAAGGGGCGATCAAATAACTATGTATAAATACATGAGGGGACAATACAAGGATCTCTCCCATGATCTGTGTATACCCAGGACTGTGACAGTAGCAAGAGGGCATCTGCTACGTCTAGAGGAACAAAGGTTTCATCTCCAACACAGAAAGTGGTTATTTACTGTAAGGGTGCCTACCCACTGGCGATTTTTCTTCCTGCGATGCTAAATTGCGTTTTGCGTTTTTTCTGAAGAGCAATTAGCATAGAATGTGTTCTTGTCCATTTGGTTTTTTTTTTTCGTTTCGTTGCAATTTTTCACATAGGAACTGTCAGTTGCATATGTCTCCTTATTTTTCTCTTAATGCACCCATGATTGTCAATGGAAATTAACGAAAAACGCTGCAAAAAAGGCGCGAAAAACGCCGCGAAAAAGGCGTGGAAAACGCGCGGAAAACGCTGCGTTTTTCACGCACAAAAATCGGCAACGCCAGTGGGTAGGCGCCCTTAGAGCAGTGAGACTGTGGAACTTTCTCCCTAAGGATGTTATGATGGAAAAATTGATAGAGAAGTTTAAGAGGGGATTATATGCCTATTTAGTGTGCATATTCTTGTAAATATTCTAATTTTGTTCATCTGCATGTGTTTCTTTAATTTTCTGGTTCTTTAGTGAAAATAGGAGCAGGCTCTGCATATGCCCTTAGATGATAGCATTCCTATAATTAAACACTGCAGTGCTCTGTGCACTGCTGTCATCAGACTCCTACAGTGCAACTGTGAGGAGAGCAGTTTTACTATGCACACTCAACTTCATACTGCCTTCTATAGGGTCCACTGAAGTCAATAGAGCCCATAGAAGTCTATGAACATGGTCGAGCATGCACAGTAAGAGGATGTGCATGCATGTGCCAACCTCAGAAGAGCATTATTCATGTAAGGGAAGGGGAAAGGCAAACTGCACAGGCTATGCCAGTCAGCTGATGTGAAGTAGCTTGCATACATCCAGAAGTCTCAAACCACCATTCGTTCAGCAATGGACCTGTATGTTAGTATAGCTCTCTTCCATTGATGTGAGCAGGAGCATATTATTAGGATAAACTTACATTGCTATGCCTATGGTTGTATGCAAGCAATGTATGAGGACTACATATAAAAGCGGTATAAATAAATTTTGTACCAGGGTATATGGTAGGAACAGTAGACATTTTCATAGTCAGCCATGCAAAATAGTGTTTCAAATCCTGTAAAGAACAATAAGGACAACCTATGTTTAGCAACTCTGTGTACATTGTATGTTTTCCTGACACCAAAGCATATCCGAAAAAAAAAATTTCATTTGAAAAAAAACTACATGATATGCATCCCCCCTCCTTAACACATGCTGTTCAATGTAAACTTTCCAAAAATTCTCAAACATACAAAATGTATTGTTGCAGAAATTGAAAGAACAGTTTGCCAACATTGTGATATTTTGCCCATAAATAAAAAAAGTAATTGGATGGCCAGATTACTCTCATCCGGTTTGTCTTTGGTTTAGAAATTAAAGGGGTTATCCCTCTTTTAAGTTCGATGACCAAACTTTAGGATAGGTAATCAATAGCTGATCAACAGGGTCTGCCGCCTAGGACCCCTGCCAATAAAATCATTTCCAATACTGGTATTCTCATGCGAAGAGAAAGAAAATAGCTCTCTAGATTGTTCATTGGCTCAGCATGCTACTGTAGGCTTAGTCCTATTCACTTCAATGGGACTCAGCCTGTAGTGCAATATATGGCCACTGTGCAATATATGGTACTGTCTGTTTCTGGCAATAAAGCAGTACCAAATATAAAAACTCCAATCTTGGCAATCATCTGTTTGGCAGGGTTCCTGGGTGCACACCCTGGTTGATCAGCTATTGATTACCTATCCTCATATTAAGTCATCAATCTTAGAAGTGGCACAAGCCTTTTAAGGAAAAAAATGGAATTTTCACAGTATTCAAAAATATTCCTAATACAATCAGGGTTAAGCTGATAAAGAGCACCATTTCTGAATTTATGCAGTTCCTACATATGGCTGCAAATGACTAAAACCTTCATTCTGGAGAAGTCAAGAAAATGTTCAGGTGATAGCTTTTAAAAGGGCATCTATACTTTGACATCAGATGATAATAATAAGCTTTATTTATATAGAGCCAACATATTCTACAGCACTTACAAGGCAGGGGGAACAGAAACAACACCACGATTACATGTAGTACTCAATTGATGGAAATAGTAGGGGTGAGGGTCCTGTTCCAACAGATACATTTAAGTGATTAGATTCGGCTTAGAAACCCAAACTGGGCGTAGACCTGAAAACAAGACAAATAGATAAAATATTAAAATGACATTTGTATTACCTACCACAGCCCTGATTTAACTATCAATGTTCTTCTTTTCAGCCTACTCATTTCCGTTCCAATGTACAGCCTATCCTTAAATTTGGCTCCTGGTGCTTTGAATGTGTCAAGTGGGTGGTCTCCATAAGTCACTACTAGAGATGAGCGAACGTATTCGTCCGAGCTTGATATTCGTGCGAATATTAGGGTGTTCGGGATGTTCGTTATTCGTAACGAACACCATGCGGTGTTCCGGTTACTTTCACTTCCTTCCCTGAGACGTTAGCGCGCTTTTCTGGCCAATTGAAAGACAGGGAAGGCATTACAACTTCCCCCTGTGACGTTCAAGCCCTATACCACCCCCCTGCTGTGAGTGGCTGGGAAGATCAGATGTCACCCGAATATAAAAGTCGGCCCCTCCCGCGGCTCGCCTCAGATGCCTTGTGAGTTAGATGAGGGACAGTGCTGCTGGTACCGGAGCTGCTGTAGGGAGAGAAATAGCAGTTAGTGTAGGCTTCAAGAACCCCAAAGGTCCTTATTAGGGCCAGTAATACCTGTGTGTTGGCTGCTGTTAGCAGTGCCTTTTTTTTTTTCTTCTCAAAATCACCTCTGCAGAGCGTTGCACCCGGCATTAGGGACAGAAGTGTTGGATAGGCAGGGAGAGTGTTAGGAGTGGGTGTAGCCTTCAAGAACCTCAACGGTCCTTTCTAGGGCCATATTTAACCGTGTGCAGTACTGTGCTGGCTGCTGTTAGCTGTGCTGCAATTTTTTTTCTTCTCAAAATCGCCTCTGCAGAGCATTGCACCCTCCATTGATACTGCAGGGAAAGAATTGTGTAGGCAGGGCCACAACACAGTTATTATTCATTGAATATACGCAGTGGGTCCTTTTGGTGTAAAAAAAAGGGAAACGAAATCTATTTGTCCTGCCTCTGTCCGTCCTAAGGGCTGTGGACACGTGTGAGCTGCGTGTACAACGTTAAAAAATCAGACGCACCCAGCTACGGTTTACTGCTGGCTTCGCCATTTGCTTTCCTTAATTGGGAAAAAAATACCTGCTCTGCCAGAGTTAATAACTCTGCTACCCTCAAGTTCTGTGACACATTAGCAGGGACACAGCACAGTTATTAAACTTAGATTATTCATTCAATAGAGGCAGTGGGTCCTTTTGGTGTAAAAAAAGGGAAACGAAATCTATTTGTCCTGCCTCTGTCCGTCCTAAGGGCTGTGGACACGTGTGAGCTGCGTGTACAACGTTAAAAAATCAGACGCACCCAGCTACGGTTTACTGCTGGCTTCGCCATTTGCTTTCCTTAATTGGGAAAAAAATGCCTGCTCTGCCAGAGTTAATAACTCTGCTACCCTCAAGTTCTGTGACACATTAGCAGGGACACAGCACAGTTATTAAACTTAGATTATTCATTCAATAGAGGCAGTGGGTCCTTTTGGTGTAAAAAAAGGGAAACGAAATCTATTTGTCCTGCCTCTGTCCGTCCTAAGGGCTGTGGACACGTGTGAGCTGCGTGTACAACGTTAAAAAAATCAGACGCACCCAGCTACGGTTTACTGCTGGCTTCGCCATTTGCTTTCCTTAATTGGGAAAAAAATACCTGCTCTGCCAGAGTTAATAACTCTGCTACCCTCAAGTTCTGTGACACATTAGCAGGGACACAGCACAGTTATTAAACTTAGATTATTCATTCAATAGAGGCAGTGGGTCCTTTTGGTGTAAAAAAAGGGAAACGAAATCTATTTGTCCTGCCTCTGTCCGTCCTAAGGGCTGTGGACACGTGTGAGCTGCGTGTACAACGTTAAAAAATCAGACGCACCCAGCTACGGTTTACTGCTGGCTTCGCCATTTGCTTTCCTTAATTGGGAAAAAAATACCTGCTCTGCCAGAGTTAATAACTCTGCTACCCTCAAGTTCTGTGACACATTAGCAGGGACACAGCACAGTTATTAAACTTAGATTATTCATTCAATAGAGGCAGTGGGTCCTTTTGGTGTAAAAAAAGGGAAACAAAATCTATTTGTCCTGCCTCTGTCCGTCCTAAGGGCTGTGGACACGTGTGAGCTGCGTGTACAATGTTAAAAAATCAGACGCACCCAGCTACAGTTTACTGCTGGCTTCGCCATTTGCTTTCCTTAATTGGGAAAAAAATACCTGCTCTGCCAGAGTTAATAACTCTGCTACCCTCAAGTTCTGTGACACATTAGCAGGGACACAGCACAGTTATTAAACTTAGATTATTCATTCAATAGAGGCAGTGGGTCCTTTTGGTGTAAAGAAAGGGAAACAAAATCTATTTGTCCTGCCTCTGTCCGCCCTAAGGGCTGTGGACACGTGTGAGCTGCGTGTACAACGTTAAAAAATCAGACGCACCCAGCTACGGTTTACTGCTGGCTTCGCCATTTGCTTTCCTTAATTGGGAAAAAAATACCTGCTCTGCCACAGTTAATAACTCTGCTACCCTCAAGTTCTGTGACACATTAGCAGGGACACAGCACAGTTATTAAACTTAGATTATTCATTCAATAGAGGCAGTGGGTCCTTTTGGTGTAAAAAAAGGGAAACAAAATCTATTTGTCCTGCCTCTGTCCGTCCTAAGGGCTGTGGACACGTGTGAGCTGCGTGTACAACGTTAAAAAATCAGACGCACCCAGCTACGGTTTACTGCTGGCTTCGCCATTTGCTTTCCTTAATTGGAAAAAAATACCTGCTCTGCCAGAGTTAATAACTCTGCTACCCTCAAGTTCTGTGACACATTAGCAGGGACACAGCACAGTTATTAAACTTAGATTATTCATTCAATAGAGGCAGTGGGGCCTTTCGTTTTCAAAAAAGGGAAAAAATTATATTTGGCCTGCAGTCTTGCGCCAATTTATTTCCTGCCTGTGAAATCAAATCACTCGTAATACAGCATGCTGAGGGGTAGGGGTAGGCCTAGAGGACGTGGACGCGGCCGAGGACGCGGAGGGCCAAGTCAGGGTGTGGGCACAGGCCGAGCTCCTGATCCAGGTGTGTCGCAGCCGACTGCTGCACGATTAGGAGAGAGGCACGTTTCTGGCGTCCCCACATTCATCGCCCAATTAATGGGTCCACGCGGGAGACGGTTATTAGAAAATGAGCAGTGTGAGCAGGTCCTGTCCTGGATGGCAGAAAGTGCTTCGAGCAACCTATCGTCCACCCGCAGTTCTGCGCCGTCCACTGCTGCAAATCCGAATCCTCTGTCTGCTGCTCCTCCTTCCTCCCAGCCTCCTCACTCCACTACAATGACACCTGCTCAGGAGCGGGAACACTCCCAGGAACTGTTCTCGGGCCCCTGCTTAGATTGGGCAGGAGTGGTTCCTCTCCCACCAGAGGAGTTTATCGTCACTGATGCCCAACCATTCGAAAGTTCCCGGGGTCCGGGGGAAGAGGCTGGGGACTTCCGCCAACTGTCTCAAGAACTTTCTGTGTGTGAGGAGGACGATGACGATGAGACACAGTTGTCTTGCAGTGAGGTAGTAGTAAGGGCAGTAAGTCCGAGGGAGCAGCGCACAGAGGATTCGGAGGAAGAGCAGCAGGACGATGAGGTGACTGACCCCACCTGGTGTGCAACGCCTACACAGGACAGGTCTTCAGAGGGGGAGGCACGGGCAGCAGCAGGGCAGGTTGCAAGAGGCAGTGCGGTGGCCAGGGGTAGAGGCAGGGCCAGACCGAATAATCCACCAACTGTTTCCCAAAGCGCACCCTCGCGCCATGCCACCCTGCAGAGGCCGAGGTGCTCTAAGGTCTGGCAGTTTTTCACAGAGACGCCTGACGACCGACGAACAGTGGTGTGCAACTTTTGTCGCGCAAAGCTCAGCCGGGGAGCCAACACCAACAGCCTCACCACCACCAGCATGCGCAGACATATGATGGCCAAGAACCCCACAAGGTGGGACGAAGGCCGTTCACCGCCTCCGGTTTGCACCCCTGCCTCTCCCCCTGTGCCCCAACCTGCCACTGAGATGCAACCCCCCTCTCAGGACACGGGCACTACCGCCTCATGGCCTGCACCCACACCCTCACCTCCGCTGTCCTCGGCCCCATCCACCAGTGTAGTTCAGCGCACCGTCCAGCCGTCGCTTGCGCAACTGTTGGAGCGCAAGCGCAAGTACGCCGCCACGCACCCGCACGCTCAAACGTTAACCGTCCGCATAGCAAAATTCATCAGCCTTGAGATGCTGCCGTATAGGGTTGTGGAAACGGAGTCCTTCAAAAGTATCATGGAGGCGGCGGCCCCGCGCTACTCAGTTCCCAGTCGCCACTACTTTTCCCGATGTGCCGTCCCAGCCCTGCACGACCACGTCTCCCGCAACATTGTACGCGCCCTCACCAACGCGGTTACTGCCACGGTCCACTTAACAACGGACACGTGGACAAGCACAGGCGGGCAGGGCCACTACATCTCCCTGACGGCACATTGGGTGAATTTAGTGGAGGCTGGGACAGAGTCAGAGCCTGGGACCGCTCACGTCCTACCCACCCCCAGAATTGCGGGCCCCAGCTCGGTGGTGGTATCTGCGGAGGTGTATGCTTCCTCCACTAAAGCACCCTCCTCCTCCTCCTCCTCCGCAACCTCTGTCTCGCAATCAAGATGTGTTAGCAGCAGCATGTCGCCAGCAGTCGGTGTCGCGCGGTGTGGCAGCACAGCGGTGGGCAAGCGTCAGCAGGCCGTGCTGAAACTACTCAGCTTAGGAGATAAGAGGCACACGGCCCACGAACTGCTGCAGGGTCTGACACAGCAGACCGACCACTGGCTTGCGCCGCTGAGCCTCCAACCGGGCATGGTCGTGTGTGACAACGGCCGTAACCTGGTGGCGGCTCTGCAGCTCGGCAGCCTCACGCACGTGCCATGCCTGGCCCACATCTTTAATTTGGTGGTTCAGCGCTTTCTGAAAAGCTACCCACGCTTGTCAGACCTGCTCGTAAAGGCGTGCCGGCTCTGCGCACATTTCCGCAAGTCCCACACGGACGCTGCCACCCTGCGCACCCTGCAACATCGCTTTAAGCTGCCAGTGCACCGACTGCTGTGCGACGTGCCCACACGGTGGAACTCTACGCTCCACATGTTGGCCAGGCTCTATGAACAGCGTAGAGCTATAGTCGAATTCCAACTCCAACATGGGCGGCGCAGTGGGAGTCAGCCTCCTCAATTCTTTTCAGAAGAGTGGGCCTGGTTGGCAGACATCTGCCATGTCCTTGGTAATTTTGAGGAGTCTACCCAGGTGGTGAGCGGCGATGCTGCAATCATTAGCGTCACCATTCCTCTGCTATGCATCTTGAGAAATTCCCTGCAAAGCATAAAGGCAGCTGCTTTGCGCTCGGAAACGGGGGCGGTGGAAGACAGTATGTCGCTGGATAGTCAGAGCACCCTCCTGTCTATTTCTCAGCGCGTACAGGAGGAGGAGGAGGAGCATGAGGAGGATGAGGAGGAGGGGGAAGAGACAGCTTGGCCCGCTGCTGACGGTACACCGGCTGATTGCCTGTCATCCTTTCAGCGTGTATGGCCTGAGGAGGAGGAGGAGGAGGAGGAGGAGGAGGAGGATCCTGAAAGTGATCTTCCTAGTGAAGACAGCCATGTGTTGCGTACAGGAACCCTGGCACACATGGCTGACTTCATGTTAGGATGCCTTTCTCGTGACCCTCGCGTTGCACGCATTCTGGCCACAACGGATTACTGGGTGTACACACTGCTCGACCCACGCTATAAGGAGAACCTGCCCACTCTCATTCCCGAAGAGGAAAGGGGTTCGAGAGTGTTGCTATACCACAGGACCCTTGCGGACAAGCTAATGGTAAAATTCCCAGCCGACAGCGCAGAAGGCGCAGTACCGAGGGCAAGGAAGCAGGGGAGGTGCGGAGATCGAGCAGCATGTACATCCCAGGCAGTGCAACAGTCTTTAAGGGCCTGGACAGCTTTATGGCTCCCCACCAAGACTGTGTCACTGCTCCCCAGTCAAGGCTGAGTCGGCGGGAGCACTGTAAAAGGATGGTGAGGGAGTACGTAGCCGATCGCACGACCGTCCTCCGTGACGCCTCTGCCACCTACAACTACTGGGTGTCGAAGCTGGACACGTGGCCTGAACTCGCGCTGTATGCCCTGGAGGTGCTTGCTTGTCCTGCGGCTAGCATCTTGTCGGAGAGGGTGTTTAGTGCGGCTGGGGGAATCATCACAGATAAGTGTAGCCGCTTGTCAACCGACAGTGCCGACAGGCTAACACTCATCAAGATGAACAAAGCCTGGATTTCGCCAGACTTCTCTTCTCCACCAGCGGACAGCAAGGATACGTAAGCAATACGTAGGCTGCACCCGCGGATGGAAGCTACGTTCTCTCTCACCATCCAAAACGGGGACATTTCTGCTTCATCAATCTGTGTCTAATATTCCTCCTCCTCCTCCTGCTCCTCCTCCTGAAACCTCACGTATTCACGCTGAACGGGCAATTTTTCTTAGGGCCACAAGGCTCACTCAAATAATTTTTCTGAACAATTTTTAAAAGTTTCAATGCGCTGAAAAGCGTTGGAACTTTAACTTGAACCAATTTTTCGTTACACTGGGCTGCCTCCAGGCCTAGTTACCACTTAAGCCACATTAACCAAAGCGATTAATGGGTTTCACCTGCCCTCTTGGCTGGCCATGGCCAATTTTTTGGATGTACATTAGTACTGTTGATACAGCAATTTTTGTGGGCCCTCGCCTACAGTGTAATCAAATGAATTTTTAGCCCACCTGCATTACAGCTGACGTTACCTCAGCTGTGTTGGGCAATGCAATGGGATATTTCTATGTACCGCCGGTGGCTTCCTGGCACCCACCCATGCTGTAGGTGCACACAGAGTTTTTACTACATCTGTACACTTGAAAAGAACCCCAGTCTGACTGGGGCATGCAGTGTGGGCCGAAGCCCACCTGCATTAAGCACGACATTACTACCTCAGCTGTGTTGGGCAATGCAATGGGATATTTCTATGTACCGCCGGTGGCTTCCTGGCACCCACCCATGCTGTAGGTGCACACGGAGTTTTTACTACATCTGTACACTTGAAAAGAACCCCAGTCAGACTGGGGCATGCAGTGTGGGCCGAAGCCCACCTGCATTAAGCACGACATTACTACCTCAGCTGTGTTGGGCAATGCAATGGGATATTTTTGTGTACCGCCGGTGGGTTCCAGGGAGCCACCCATGCTGTAGGTGCACACGGAGTTTTTACTACATCTGTACACTTGAAAAGAACCCCAGTCTGACTGGGGCATGCAGTGTGGGCCGAAGCCCACCTGCAATAAGCACGACATTACTACCTCAGCTGTGTTGGGCAATGCAATGGGATATTTTTGTGTACCGCCGGTGGGTTCCAGGGAGCCACCCATGCTGTAGGTGCACACAGAGTTTTTACTACATCTGTACACTTGAAAAGAACCCCAGTCTGACTGGGGCATGCAGTGTGGGCCGAAGCCCACCTGCATTAAGCACGACATTACTACCTCAGCTGTGTTGGGCAATGCAATGGGATATTTTTGTGTACCGCCGGTGGGTTCCAGGGAGCCACCCATGCTGTCGGTCCACAGGGACTTCACAATAGGGAGTTGTACCTGCCTGTGTCTATGAATTAAAAACCGCGGTCTGACTGGGGCATGCAGACACCTTGACAGAATGAATAGTGTGTGGCACATAGGTTCCCCATTGCTATGCCCACGTGTGCAGCTCCTGATGGCGGTGGCACAGGATTCTATTTCTCATTGCTTCTGTACAGCATTGTGGGCTATCGCCCCGCCCCTTTTAAAGAGGGTCGCTGCCTAGCCGTGCCAACCTCTGCAGTGTGTGCCTGCGGTCCCTCGTCATGGCAGACGCAATTCTAAATAGACATGAGCGTGGTGTGGCATGAGGGCAGCTGAAGGCTGCGCAGGGACACTTTGGTGTGCGTTGTGGGGGGGGGGGGGGCGGTTGGGCAGCATGTAACCCAGGAGAAGTGTCAGTGGAGTGTCATGCAGGCAGTGATTGTGCTTTGTTGGAGGTAGTGTGGTGCTTAGCAAAGGTATGCCATGCTAATGAGGGCTTTTCAGAAGTAAAAGTTGTTGGGAGGGGGGGGGGCCCACTCTTGCCGGTATTGTGGCTTAATAGTGGGACCTGTGAACTTGAGATGCAGCCCAACATGTAGCCCCTCGCCTGCCCTATCCGTTGCTGTGTCGTTCCCATCACTTTCTTGAATTGCCCAGATTTTCACACATGAAAACCTTAGCGAGCATCGGCGAAATAGAAAAATGCTCCGGTCGCCTATTGACTTCAATGGGGTTCGTTATTCGAAATGAACCCTCGAACATCGCGGGAAGTTCGTTTCGAATAACGAACACCTGAGCATTTTGGTGTTCGCTCATCTCTAGTCACTACCCATCAAATCTGACATAATTGATTGACACTGAGCCCTCTTAATATATTCAAAGCAGTTGGAGCCAAATCTGATGATAGCCAGCTAATCTTTAACTAACCACCACCTACTCAAATACAGAACATCAAAGTATTCCCAAGAATATACCAAAATCTGAGCCCCATAAAGTAACCTATGGTACTGTGGTGGGTTAGTCCTACTCTGCAGGGCAGTCTAGTTTGGTGTATCTAATGTAGTGGCCCAGTACTAGCTTTCCTGGCCCCTTCATAATGTCATACATGTAATGTTTTGTCTTGACGCACTGTGCAAAATGTCTTGCCATTCTGTTGTGTGTATTGCACAGCTGCAGTAAGTGATGGGTTAATGTCTGCAAAATATGAGCTGTCTGCCTGTGAATGTATCAATTCTATCCTGTCTATGAGAGACGGTATAAATGTACATCCTTGAGAGCGGGAAAAGGTCTTTCATCTTGAGTCCTACCTTAGGAAGAAATACAAAGGCACATGCGGGCTCCTTTAACCCTCATGTGTTGAAGATGGAAGAAGAGGAAAGGTTTCCCGTATGCAAGGTTCTGCATGGACTGTAAGTGAGCCCCAAAGAGAGAGAGAGAGAGTGAACAGAGCGCAAGTTAGTTAGTCAAGGCCTAGTGAGGAGGTACTCAATTTTCTGTGTTGCACACCCACGTGTTCTGAAGTCTGGGACCGCTGGTGGAAGTACTGACCATTCCCGGGGACCTGAGATACTTAAACTGCCTGTGGCTCATTTATGATGGTCATGCCAGGGGGGTTTCGGAATGGTGGCATCACATGTGACAAATTCCTGCACACCTGTTACCCTGTTTATTGGGCATCCCTATGCCGGGGTTGTCTGGATGAGGCCCAGCACTGCCCTGGCCTTGGCTACATGTGTCCCACTGGGAGCCTGGTAAGCGCCACCATAACAACCCAACACTTTACCCTCCAAGCTCCTCAACATATGTCATGTGTCTGGGGTTACCAGACACATATTTGTATGCATAAAAAACTGACATTATAATGAACATTTGGTAAATAAACCTGATATGGAAATATATCATTAAGGGTGTTGGTTACTGCAATCTTCAGGAGTTTAAGTCGAGTACTCTGGTTTCAGCAAACAAAGATTATACTTTTTAAAATCAAATGTTCTTAATTTTTCAAATTGATTATCTGTATTAATTCCTGTTTGCATTCAGTCAATAGAAACCTTCCTTGTTAACTTCCAGGGTTTGAAAGTCTGAAAATAGATACTATAAACAAAAAACGATCCAAAGAGACAAACTAGTCTCTTATCTTAACCCGTTTAGGACTAGGCACTGTAAATGTATGGCGCCTGGTCCTGGGTGTAAAGCCTAGCCGTATGTAAAATCATGGTGGGGCTTCTTTAAGCCTCCTGCCTCTGTAATCAATCAGAGGAAGGACGAGTTGTCATCTGTTAGTAACAGCTGATAACCCGGAAGAGAAGGCAGAAGGTTTTTTTAACTCTTTCTGCCTTTTTCTTCCCCGAGTACACAAGACTCAAGAGCACTGTGTACTCCACAAGTGAAAGTTTAAGTGTACTACTAGACCCTGACCAGCTCTTCCAGTGACTAATATCACCACAGGGTTTTTTTCCCGCTGTAACTGGGGCTCCTATGGATGCCCCAGCTACAGTTAGAAAGTTTCAAATAAAAAAAAAACAAAAACATGTGAATGTCCCCCAGAGGTCTTACATGACGTCATGGGGGAAATAGATAGTAAAAAACATAATTACATAAATAAGTAAAATAAAATTACAGAATAAAACAACAATATATACATAAGAAAATTACCCCAAACCGACCCCAACCAAAACCGTTGCTATAAGCGCTCTGTAATCCAAAACCATACATATTATCTAGCAAAACGTCCGAAACAGAATGAGGAACCTGTTCCCATACTTATATTTTAGCGTAAATATACAAATTAAAAAAAATCCTTTTTATTTTTAACTTTTTACCCCCAATAAAAATAAAAAAAAGGAAAAAAAAGTCAGTGAGAATGATATTTAAAAAATAGTCCTATAAGTCACGAGAAAAAAACGCTGCGAAAATAATTTTGATAGCTAAAGGAAAAAAAATAGGGCAGTAAAACCACCACATGGGTAAAATCCCTAAAAAGTGTCTGGTCCCTAAGGTATAAAACAGCCTGATCCTTAAGGGGTTAAGAGCGCAAAACCAAATGTCCAAAAGACTCCAGAATTCCATCATTATGTTACCACTAAAATGTAACTTTTATAAAATACATTAAAAAGGCATAAACAAAAAGTGATGGAATTAAAGCACATAGGTAACCAGTTGGCTTCATAGGGAGAGTGCTGCAGACAGTCAATTACTCTAAGCAGTATGCAATAGACCCTATACTCCGGACCCCTGATGATGCCAGTGCACTGACAAAACATGTTGGGGAGGATAAGTGTTTTTAAGGTGTAGGGTTGCATTTGGATATTAAGAGTCCTTATTTGAGTCACTTAGCTGCAGAGTAGGGATTCTGGTCTCTACATATATTTAATTTGATTATAAAGAATGGACTTATTTGCATAGGGTCTTAGTGTCCTGCTGATATTGCATTGTTCGCTGCTCATTTTCACACAGCCGTTCAGGCTGTTTGGTTCTATAACCTAGACTCACCATCCTGATGATGCGGTCACTGCATTAAGGACCGCGGAAATGCGTAGATGGTGTTAGCCAGCCTAAGATAGCCTCATTGTTGTGCTTGACATGCCACAGATGTCCACATCATTGTATATCGGGCTATCTATGCTTAAATGGTGATAGTGAATGCAGCAGTTACTGACAAAGAGGGTTCATTATTAGAGATGAGCGAGCACCAAAATGCTCGGGTGCTCGTTACTCGGAACGAACTTTTCGCGATGCTCGAGGGTTCGTTTCGAATAACGAACCCCATTGAAGTCAATGGGCGACCCGAGCATTTTTGTATTTCGCCGATGCTCGCTAAGGTTTTCATGTGTGAAAATCTGGGCAATTCAAGAAAGTGATGGGAACGACACAGCAACGGATAGGGCAGGCGAGGGGCTACGTGTTGGGCTGCATCTCAAGTTCACAGGTCCCACTATTAAGCCACAATACCGGCAAGAGTGGGCCCCCCCCCTCCCAACAACTTTTACTTCTGAAAAGCCCTCATTAGCATTGCATACCTTAGCTAAGCACCACACTACCTACAACAAAGCACAATCACTGCCTGCATGACACTCCGCTGCCACTTCTCCTGGGTTACATGCTGCCCAACCCCCCCGCACGACGCAGTGTCCATAGCACAGAACAAACTGTCCCTGCGCAGCCTTCAGCTGCCCTCATGCCACACCACCCTCATGTCTATTTAGAAGTGTGTCTGCCATGACGAGGAACCGCAGGCACACACTGCAGAGGGTTGGCACGGCTAGGCAGCGACCCTCTTTAAAAGGGGCGGGGCGATAGCCCACAATGCTGTACAGAAGCAATGAGAAATAGAATCCTGTGCCACCGCCATCAGGAGCTGCACACGTGGGCATAGCAATGGGGAACCTATGTGCCACACACTATTCATTCTGTCAAGGTGTCTCTGCATGCCCCAGTCAGACCGGGCTTTTTAATTCATAGACACAGGCAGGTACAACTCCCTATTGTGAAGTCCCTGTCGACCGACAGCATGGGTGGCTCCCTGGAACCCACCGGCGATACACAAAAATATCCCATTGCATTGCCCAACACAGCTGAGGTAGTAATGTCGTGCTTAATGCAGGTGGGCTTCGGCCCACACTGCATGCCCCAGTCAGACTGGGGTTCTTTACAAGTGGAAACAGATGCATTTATAATTCCCTGTGAACCCACAGCATGGGTGGGTGCCAGGAAGCCACCGCGGTACATAGAAATATCCCATTGCATTGCCCAACACAGCTGAGGTAGTAATGTTGTGCTTAATGCAGGTGGGCTTCGGCCCACACTGCATGCCCCAGTCTGACTGGGGTTCTTTACAAGTGGACACATGTAGGTTAAACTCCGTGTGCACCTACAGCATGGGTGGCTCCCTGGAACCCACCGGCGGTACACAAAAATATCCCATTGCATTGCCCAACACAGCTGAGGTAGTAATGTCGTGCTTAATGCAGGTGGGCTTCGGCCCACACTGCATGCCCCAGTCAGACTGGGGTTCTTTACAAGTGGAAACAGATGCATTTATAATTCCCTGTGGACCCACAGCATGGGTGGGTGCCAGGAAGCCATCGGCGGTACATAGAAATATCCCATTGCATTGCCCAACACAGCTGAGGTAGTAATGTCGTGCTTAATGCAGGTGGGCTTCGGCCCACACTGCATGCCCCAGTCAGACTGGGGTTCTTTGCAAGTGGAAATAGATGCATTTATAATTCCCTGTGGACCCACAGCATGGGTGGGTGCCAGGAAGCCACCGGCGGTACATAGAAATATCCCATTGCGTTGCCCAACACAGCTGAGGTAGTAATGTTGTGCTTAATGCAGGTGGGCTTCGGCCCACACTGCATGCCCCAGTCTGACTGGGGTTCTTTACAAGTGGACACATGTAGGTTAGACTCCGTGTGCACCTACAGCATGGGTGGCTCCCTGGAACCCACCGGCGGTACACAAAAATATCCCATTGCATTGCCCAACACAGCGGATGTAACGTCAGCTGTAATGCAGGTGGGCTAAAAATTCATTTGATTACACTGCAGGCGAGGGCCCACAAAAATTGCTGAATCAACAGTACTAATGTACATCAAAAAAATTGGCCATGGCCAACCAAGAGGGCAGGTGAAACCCATTATTCGCTTTGGTTAATGTGGCTTAAGTGGTAACTAGGCCTGGAGGCAGCCCAGTTTAACGAAAAATTGGTTCAAGTTAAAGTTTCAACGCTTTTAAGAGCATTGAAACATATAAAAATTGTTTAGAAAAATTATGAGTGAGCCTTGTGGCCCTAAGAAAAATTGCCCGTTCAGCGTGAATACGTGAGGTTTCAGGAGGAGGAGCAGGAGGAGGAGGAGGAATATTAGACACAGATTGATGAAGCAGAAATGTCCCCGTTTTGGATGGTGAGAGAGAACGTAGCTTCCATCCGCGGGTGCAGCCTACGTATTGCTTACGTATCGCTGCTGTCCGCTGGTGGAGAAGAGAAGTCTGGGGAAATCCAGGCTTTGTTCATCTTGATGAGTGTTAGCCTGTCGGCACTGTCGGTTGACAGGCGGGTACGCTTATCTGTGATGATTCCCCCAGCCGCACTAAACACCCTCTCCGACAAGACGCTAGCCGCAGGACAAGCAAGCACCTCCAGGGCATACAGCGCTAGTTCAGGCCACGTGTCCAGCTTCGACACCCAGTAGTTGTAGGGGGCAGAGGCGTCACCGAGGATGGTCGTGCGATCGGCTACGTACTCCCTCACCATCCTTTTACAGTGCTCCCGCCGACTCAGCCTTGACTGGGGAGCGGTGACACAGTCTTGCTGGGGAGCCATAAAGCTGGCCAGGCCCTTAAAGACTGTTGCACTGCCTGGGCTGTACATGCTGCTCGATCTACGCACCTCCCCTGCTACCTGGCCCTCGGAACTGCGCCTTCTGCCACTACCGCTGTCGGATGGGAATTTTACCATCAGCTTGTCCGCCAGGGTCCTGTGGTATAGCAACACTCTCGAACCCCTTTCCTCTTCGGGAATGAGAGTGGGAAGGTTCTCCTTATAGCGTGGGTCGAGCAGTGTGTACACCCAGTAATCCGTAGTGGCCAGAATGCGTTGAATGCGAGGGTCACGAGAAAGGCATCCTAACATGAAGTCAGCCATGTGTGCCAGGGTACCTGTACGCAACACATGGCTGTCCGCACTAGGAAGATCACTTTCAAGATCCTCCTCCTCCTCCTCCTCCTCCTCAGGCCATACACGCTGAAATGATGACAGGCAAGCAGCATGGGTACGGTCAGCAGTGGGCCAAGCTGTCTCTTCCCCCTCCTCCTCATCCTCCTCATGCTCCTCCTCCTCCTCCTGAACGCGCTGAGATATAGACAGGAGGGTGCTCTGACTATCCAGCGACATACTGTCTTCCCCCGGCTCGGTTTCCGAGCGCAAAGCGGCTGCCTTTATGGTTTGCAGGGAAGTTCTCAAGATGCATAGCAGAAGAATGGTGACGCTAATGATTGCAGCATCGCCGCTCACCACCTGGGTAGACTGCTCAAAGTTTCGAAGGACCTGGCAGATGTCTGCCAACCAGGCCCACTCTTCTGAAAAGAATTGAGGAGGCTGACTCCCACTGCGCCGCCCATGTTGGAGTTGGTATTCCACTATAACTCTACGCTGCTCATAGAGCCTAGCCAACATGTGGAGCGTAGAGTTCCACCGTGTGGGCACGTCGCACAGCAGTCGGTGCACTGGCAGATTAAAGCGATGTTGCAGGGTGCGCAGGGTGGCAGCGTCCGTGTGGGACTTGCGGAAATGTGCGCAGAGCCGGCGCACCTTATGAGCAGGTCTGACAAGCGTGGGTAGCTTTTCAGAAAGCGCTGAACCACCAAATTAAAGACGTGGGCCAGGCATGGCACGTGCGTGAGGCTGCCGAGCTGCAGAGCCGCCACCCGGTTACAGCCGTTGTCACACACGACCATGCCCGGTTGGAGGCTCAGCGGCGCAAGCCAACGGTCGGTCTGCTCTGTCAGACCCTGCAGCAGTTCGTGGGCCGTGTGCCTCCTATCTCCTAAGCTGAGTAGTTTCAGCACGGCCTGCTGACGCTTGCCCACCGCTGTGCTGCCACGCCGCGCGACACCGACTGCTGGCGACGTCCTGCTGCTGCTGACACATCTAGATTGCGAGACAGAGGTGGAGGAGGAGGAGGGTGCTTTAGTGGAAGAAGCATACACCGCCGAACATACCAGCACCGAGCTGGGGCCCGCAATTCTGGGGGTGGGTAGGACGTGAGCGGTCCCAGGCTCTGACTCTGTCCCAGCCTCCACTAAATTCACCCAATGTGCCGTCAGGGAGATGTAGTGGCCCTGCCCGCCTGTGCTTGTCCACGTGTCCGTAGTTAAGTGGACCTTGCCACTAACCGCATTGGTGAGGGCGCGTACAATGTTGCGGGAGACGTGGTCGTGCAGGGCTGGGACGGCACATCGGGAAAAGTAGTGGCGACTGGGAACTGAGTAGCGCGGGGCCGCCGCCGCCATCATAGCTTTGAAGGACTCCGTTTCCACAACCCTATACGGCAGCATCTCAAGGCTGATAAATTTGGCTATGTGGACGGTTAACGATTGAGCGTGCGGGTGTGTGGCGGCGTACTTGCGCTTGCGCTCCAACATTTGCGCTAGCGACGGCTGGACGGTGCGGTGCGAGACATTGCTGGATTGGGCCGAGGACAGCGGAGGTGAGGGTGTGGGTGCAGGCCATGAGATGGTCGTGCCTGTGTCCTGAGAGGGGGGTTGTATCTCAGTGGCAGGTTGGGGCACAGGGGTCAGAGGCAGCGGTGCAAACCGGAGGCGGTGAACGGCCTTCGTCCCACCTTGTGGGGTGCTTGGCCATCATATGTCTGCGC
This sequence comes from Eleutherodactylus coqui, assembly GCF_035609145.1. Lineage (NCBI taxonomy): Eukaryota > Metazoa > Chordata > Amphibia > Anura > Eleutherodactylidae > Eleutherodactylus > Eleutherodactylus coqui. The sequence continues at coordinate 207,590,671 of NC_089842.1, forward strand.
ATGCTGGTGGTGGTCAGGCTGTTGGTGGTGGCTCCCCGGCTGATCTTGGCGCGACAAAGGTTGCACACCACTGTTCGTCGGTCGTCAGGCGTCTCTGTGAAAAACTGCCAGACCTTAGAGCACCTCGGCCTCTGCAGGGTGGCATGGCGCGAGGGGGCGCTTTGGGAAACACTTGGTGGATTATTCGGTCTGGCCCTGCCTCTACCCCTGGCCACCGCACTGCCTCTTGCAACCTGCCCTGCTGCTGCCCGTGCCTCCCCCTCTGAAGACCTGTCCTGTGTAGGCGTTGCACACCAGGTGGGGTCAGTCACCTCATCGTCCTGCTGCTCTTCCTCCGAATCCTCTGTGCGCTGCTCCCTCGGACTTACTGCCCTTACTACTACCTCACTGCAAGACAACTGTGTCTCATCGTCATCGTCCTCCTCACCCACTGAAAGGTCTTGAGACAGTTTCTGGAAGTCCCCAGCCTCATCCCCCGGACCCCGGGAACTTTCCAATGGTTGGGCATCAGTGACGATAAACTCCTCTGGTGGTAGAGGAACCACTGCTGCCCAATCTGAGCAGGGGCCCGAGAAAAGTTCCTGGGAGTGTTCCCGCTCCTGAGCATGTGTCATTGTAGTGGAGTGAGGAGGCTGGGAGGAAGGAGGAGCAGCAGACAGAGGATTCGGATTTGCAGCACTGGACGGCGCAGAACTCTGGGTGGATGATAGCTTGCTCGAAGCACTTTCTGCCATCCAGGACAGGACCTGCTCACACTGCTCATTTTCTAATAAAGGTCTCCCGCGTGGACCCATTAATTGGGTGATGAATGTGGGGACGCCAGAAACGTGCCTCTCTCCTAATCGCGCAGCAGTCGGCTGCGACACACCTGGATCAGGAGCTCGGCCTGTGCCCACACCCTGACTTGGCCCTCCGCGTCCTCGGCCGCGTCCACGTCCTCTAGGCCTACCCCTACCCCTCAGCATGCTGTATTACCAGTGATTTGATTTCCCAGGCAGGAAATAAATTGGCGCAAGCCTGCAGGCCAAATATAATTTTTTCGCTTTTTTGCAAAGGGAAGGCCCCACTGCGGATATTCAATGAACAATACGTTTAATAACTGTGGTGTGGCCCTGAAAAAGTGTCACACAACTTTAGTGTAGCAGAGTTATTAACTCTGGCAGAGCAGGTATTTGCCAGTCAGGAAAGACAATGGCGCAAGCCTGCAGTAAACCGTAGCTGGTTGCGTTTGATTTTTGTACGTTCTCCACGCAGCACACACGTACACGGAGACCTTAGGACTGACACAGGCAGGCCAAATATAATTTTTTCACTTTTTTGCAAAGGGAAGGCCCCACTGCGGATATTCAATGAACAATACGTTTAATAACTGTGGTGTGGCCCTGAAAAAGTGTCACACAACTTTAGTGTAGCAGAGTTATTAACTCTGGCAGAGCAGGTATTTGCCAGTCAGGAAAGACAATGGCGCAAGCCTGCAGTAAACCGTAGCTGGTTGCGTTTGATTTTTGTACGTTCTCCACGCAGCACACACGTACACGGAGACCTTAGGACTGACATAGGCAGGCCAAATATAATTTTTTCGCTTTTTTGCAAAGGGAAGGCCCCACTGCGGATATTCAATGAACAATACGTTTAATAACTGTGGTGTGGCCCTGAAAAAGTGTCACACAACTTTAGTGTAGCAGAGTTATTAACTCTGGCAGAGCAGGTATTTGCCAGTCAGGAAAGACAATGGCGCAAGCCTGCAGTAAACCGTAGCTGGTTGCGTTTGATTTTTGTACGTTCTCCACGCAGCACACACGTACACGGAGACCTTAGGACTGACACAGGCAGGCCAAATATAATTTTTTCGCTTTTTTGCAAAGGGAAGGCCCCACTGCGGATATTCAATGAACAATAACTGTGTTGTGGCCCTGCCTACACAATTCTGTCCCTGTAGTATCAATGGAGGGTGCAATGCTCTGTACAGACGATTTTTTGAAAAAAAAAAAAAAAAATGCAACACTGCTAACAGCAGCCAGCACAGTACTGCACACGGTTAAATTTGGCCCTAGAAAGGACCGTTGAGGTTCTTGAAGGCTACACTCACTCCTAACACTCTCCCTGCCTAAGCACCACTTCTGTCCCTAATACCGGGTGCAATGCTCTGCACTGCCGATTTTGAGAAAAAAAAAAAAAAAATTTCCACTGCTAACAGCAGCCTGCACACACGTAGATGTGGCCCTAAGAAGGACCGTTGGGGTTCTTGAAGCCTACACTCACTACAAACACTCTCCCTACAGCAACTCCAATAGAACAGCACTTTCCCTCACTAACTCACACGGCATCTGAGCCGAGCCGCGGGAGGGGCCGACTTTTATACTCGGGTGACATCTGATCGCCCCAGCCACTCACAGCAGGGGGGTGGTATAGGGCTTGAACGTCACAGGGGGAAGTTGTAATGCCTTCCCTGTCTTTCAATTGGCCAGAAAAGCGCGCTAACGTCTCAGAGAGGAAACTGAAAGTAACCAGAACACCGCGTGGTACTCGTTACGAGTAACGAGCATCCCGAACACCCTAATGTTCGCACGAATATCAAGCTCGGACGAGTACGTTCGCTCATCTCTATTCATTATACATCTTATTGAACCCTCTACAGTTCAGCTGCTCGTAGCTGCTGGTGATTATAAAATCTCACAAACAGCGGCATTCATCTTTAGTGAAGCAGTGATCAGCTGTTTTTATTAGCTGCACTCAGCAGTGTTTTTTATTCCATGTGACAGGGTCTTATGAGTTAATGACCCTGGTCTAAGACTCTCCGCTGTGTCTGTCCCTAATGGGAATGTGGTAAAATAAAAGGAACGTTTGGTGCTGTAATATGTCCTTGCACCATTTAACTCCTAGTTACAGACCACTCAGCGCTGCAGTCTATTTGCCAGCTTTTATATAAACTAGATAAACACGCTAAATGACGTCAGTCAAGCGAGTCACTATATAGATGAAATTAGTGACCGTGTTTACTATAGCTGGTTATCGCATCAGGGTATAATCCACCATAATAGGGGATATACCACATAGTATATACCTGATTGATGCTATATTTCCTGGGCATTAATATATGCCTTAATACTCTGCCAGACGGGGGTTACATTTATTATTCTGGCCTTTACCCATTTATCGGCTCCAACGTATAAATACAAAAAATATAACCTACATTGTGCTTTGATAGCCCTTGTGGCCATTTATACACGTGGAGCTGTACACAACCATAATATATATCTCGACCCATGCACCAACAATATAGATTGGGTCATTGTGGTTGTGGAGTTAGAACTTAGCGCATCATCTGGTATATACTTATATGGACTTACTACTGTTAGAATATCTACTTGTCCAGTAGGAGTGTAACTGGAATAAGAGTCCACGCCTTTTATACATTTTTATTTTTATCTTTACCTAATAAAAGTTATATTTTAGTGATTCCCTCGGTGATAGACAGTATGCAATAGACCCTATACTCCGGACCCCTGATGATGCCAGTGCACTGACAAAACATGTTGGGGAAGATAAGTGTTTTTAAGGTGTAGGGTTGCATTTGGATATTAAGAGTCCTTATTTGAGTCACTTCGCTGCAGAGTAGGGATTCTGGTCTCTACATATATTTAATTTGATTATAAAGAATTGACTTATTTGCATAGGGTCTTAGTGTCCTGCTGATATTGCATACTGACTGGGGTCATTGACTCTGACTGTAGTTAAAATTTATACTTACCAGATCAACAAAAAAAATCATAACTTTGCTTCTAATTATGATAGAACTTTTATCTTGGGCACTTGTTTTGAAGCTAATTGAGCAGATTTTCCATAAAAAATGCTTTATGATAAAATATTACATTCTTTATTTCAGGGTCACATGATGTAAACTTTGACCTTGAATATTTAAAAAAGGGTATGTAATACAGGTAAATGCAAACTCTCATTGATGTAAAGTTTCATTTTTAGATGGCTTTGGGAACAGGAGTAAAACAAATTATAAAAGTAGTGTATGTTACATTCGAAAAAAAAACACCTTAGCAACGGTTTAGGAAATGTCTTTATTCTTGAATTAAATGTAATTCTGTGTATACATTTCAAAAGCATCTCATCCCGTTTCTCAAATTATGTGCAAATACAGCATGAAAGACATATTATTTCTTAGATGAGTTTGTTGCCCACTATAAAAACTGAAGAAAAAAAAACATTAAAAACTTGGTACACCACAAAGTTGGTTTTGGGATTCCAGCTGAGTGGTACTTCTTTGCTACATCTTATGGTAAGAATTAATTTGATAGACTTGGTGGACCTGTGAAGAGACTGACAGCTAGGGAAAGTTTGCAACATATTTTAACTGAACAAATTATGACTGTGAGACAGTTGTTTGAATAGGTGAAAGGTAATATCAAGAATATGAACTTTATGTGTGTCAAGAAGAAATAATGGAGAATGAGAATTTAGTACACAGATGACATAAAGAGGCCAGACGAGTATGTCTAACATTTTCATGCTTTCCTATCTGGAACATGGAATGGCTTAATAATCAAAACGTTTCTATGGAGAAAACCAGTAAAGTGCAGCAAACAAATATTTCATATGAAACATTGTCTTTGGAAGATATATAGGGCTTTGTCACTTGCATGTATAATGATTAGAGATGAGCGAGCTCACTCGTCCGAGCTTGATGCTTGTTCGAGCATTAGGGTATTCGAGATGCTCGTTACTCGAGGTGAGCACCACGCGTTACTCGACTCCATTACATTTCCTTCCCTGAGAAATTTACGCCCTTTTCTGGCCAACAGAAACACAGGGAAGGCATTACAACTTCCTCCTGTGACGTTCCAGCCCTATCCCTCCCCCCTGCAGTAAGTGGCTGGCGAGATCAAGTGACCCCCGAGTATTTAAATCTTCCTTGCCCGCGGCTCGCCACAGACACACGCTAAGAGAGATCAGGGAAAGTGCTGCTGATGCTTCTGCTGCTATAGGGACAGTGTCAGCGTCTTCAAGAACCACAACGGCCCTTCTTAGGGCCACAGCTCACCTAGTGCATTACTGTTGTGGCTGCTGTGAGCAGTTTTGCACAATTTTTTATTTTTTTAATGTATATCGGGCGTGCAGGCTGTAGCGTTCTCAGGCTGCAGTCTGTACTTGAGTATAGGGGCAGTATTGGTCAGGCAGGGACAGTGGTAGTGTAGAATCCTGACTACAAGTACCCCAATGGTTCTTCTTAGGGCAACCTGCGACCGTGTGCATTTAACTCCGTGGTTGCTGGGCATTGTAGTACCTGTAGTGGCTGCTGTGAGCACTTTTGCACAAATTTTTTTTTTTATGTATATCGGGCAGGCAGGCTGTAGCGTTCTCAGGCTGCAGTCTGTACTTGAGTATAGGGGCAGTATTGGTCAGGCAGGGACAGTGGTAGTGTAGAATCCTGACTACAAGTACCCAAACGTTCTTCTTAGGGCAACCTGCGACCGTGTACATTTAACTCCGTGGTTGCTGGGAGTTGTAGTACCTGTAGTGGCTGCTGTGAGCACTTTTGCACAATTTTTTTTTTTTTATGTATATTGGGCGTGCAGGCTGTAGCGTTCTCAGGCTGCAGTCTGTACTTGAGTATAGGGGCAGTATTGGTCAGGCAGGGACAGTGGTAGTGTAGAATCCTGTCTACAAGAACCCCAACAGTTCTTCTTAGGGTAACCTGCGACAGTGTGCATTTAACTCCGTGGTTGCTGGGAGTTGTAGTACCTCTGTATTGCACAGCCTAGCCTGCGTGCAGCCTTCATTTAAACATTTTTCTGTCCGCACTTTGCGTCGCCTCAGTTCACTCTGCCTCTAAGTGTACGCCAAGAAACCACACATTTTCTACAACGCTCTGTTATACGTGTGCTGTCTCAGAAGTTCACGGTCTGCCCGACGCCCATAGATTGAAAGTGCAATACACACTGCCTAGCCTCAGCCTGCATTGCAGAGTAAAATAAGGAGATTTTTTTTTTAATTCCTTTTTACGGCTAACGCTTACCCAGTGCATTTGTCTGCGTGGCCTGTGGGACTTCACGCCCATCAAAACTGCATAGTTCACAGCCTAGCCTGCGTGCAGCCTTCCGTATAATTTATCTCTGGCTTCATTTAGCGTTATATTACCGCTCGCAGCCATCAACTGCGCGGCAATAATTCACAAACATTTTTACACCGCTCTGTCTCTGCTCGATTCTTAATCCAGCATGCTGAGGGGTAGGGGTAGGGGCAGAAGACGTGGACGCGGTCGAGGACGTGGAGTCCCAAGTGAGGGTGTGGGCATAGGACAAGATCCTGGTCCAGGTGAATCGCAGCCGGCTGCTGCGGGAGTAGGAGAGAGGACAGTTTCTGGGGTCCCCAGCTTCATATCGCAATTTTTGGGTCCACGTTGTAGACCTTTATTAAAAAATGAGCAGTGTGAGCAGGTCCTGTCGTGGATGGCAGAAAGTGCATCCAGCAATCTATCGACCACCCAGTCTTCTACGCCGTCCACTGCTGCAACTCTGAATCCTCTGGCTGCTGCTCCTCCTTCCTCCCAGCCTCCTCACTCCATGAAAATGACACATTCTGAGGAGCAGGCAGACTCCCAGGAACTGTTCTCGGGCCCCTGCCCAGATTAGGCAGCAATGGTTCCTCTCCCACCGGAGGAGTTTGTCGTGACCGATGCCCAACCTTTGGAAAGTTCCCGGGGTCCGGGGGATGAGGCTGGGGACTTCCGGCAACTGTCTCAAGAGCTTTCAGTGGGTGAGGAGGACGATGACGATGAGACACAGTTGTCTATCAGTGAGGTAGTAGTGAGGGCAGTAAGTCCGAGGGAGGAGCGCACAGAGGATTCGGAGGAAGAGCCGCTGGACGATCGGGTGACTGACCCCACATGGTGTGATAAGCCAACTGAGGACAGGTCTTCAGAGGGGGAGGCAATTGCAGCTGCAGGACAGGTTGGAAGAGGCAGTGGGGTGGCCAGGGGTAGAGGCAAGACAAGAGCGAATAATCCACGAGCTGTTTCCCAAAGCACCTCCTCGCGCCAAGCCACCGTGCAGAGGCAAAGGTGCTCTAAGGTGTGGCAGTTTTTCACTGAGACGGCGGACGACCGACGAACAGTGGTGTGCAACCTTTGTCGCGCCAATATCAGACGGGGAGCCACCACCACCAGCCTCACCACCACCAGCATGCGCAGGCATATGAGGGCCAAGCACCCCACAAGATGGGACGAAGGCCGTTCACCACCTCCAGCTTGCGCCACTGCCTCTCCCCCTGGGCCCCAACCTGCCACTGAGATCCAACCCCCCTCTCAGGACACAGGAATGACCGTCTCCTGGCCTGGACCCACACCCTCAACTCCGCTGTCCTCGGCCCCATCCAGCAATGTCTGTCAACGCAGCGTCCAGCTGTCGCTAAGAGAATCGTCGTTGGAGCGAAAGCGCAAATACGCCGCCACGCACCCACACGCTCAAGCTTTAAATGTCCAGATAGCCAAATTGATCAGCCTGGAGATGCTCCCCTACAGGCTGGTGGAAACTGAGGCGTTCAAAAACATGATGGCGGCGGCAGCCCCGCGATACTCCGTCCTCAGTCGCCACTATTTTTCACGGTGTGCCGTCCCAGCCCTGCACGACCATGTCTCACGCAACATTGTATGCGCCCTCACCAACTCGGGTACTGGCAAGGTCCACTTAACAACGGACACGTGGACAAGCACAGGCGGCAGGGCTACTATATCTCCCTGACGGCACATTGGGTGAATTTAGTGGAGGCTGGGACCGAGTCAGAGCCTGGGACCGCTCATGTACTACCCACCCCCAGAATTGCGTGCCCCAGATCGGTGCTGGTATCTGCAGCGGTGTATGCTTCCTCCACTAAACTTTCCTCCTCTTCCTCCTCCAACGCAACCTCTACCTCGCAATCAAGACTTGTCACCAGCAGCACGTCGCCAGCAGTCGGTGTCGCGCGGCGCGGCAGCACAGCGGTAGGCAAGCGTCAGCAGGCCGTGCTGAAACTACTCAGCTTAGGAGAGAAGAGGCACATGGCCCACGAACTGTTGCACGGTCTGACAGAGCAGACCGACCGCTGGCTTTCGCCACTGAGCCTCCAACCGGGCATGGTCGTGTGTGACAACGGCCATAACCTGGTGGCGGCTCTGCAGCTCGGCAGCCTCACGCACATGCCATGCCTGGCCCACGTCTTTAATTTGGTGGTTCAACGGTTTCTGAAAGGCTACTCCCACTTGTCAGCCCTCCTCGGGAAGGTGCGCCGGGTCAGCGCACATTTCTGCAAGTCCAACACGGACGCTGCCACCCTGCGCACCCTGCAACATCGGCTTAATCTGCCAGTGCACCAACTGCTTTGCGACGTGCCCACACAGTGGAACTCTACGCTTCACATGTTGTCCCGGCTGTATGAGCAGTGTAGAGCTATAGTGAAATACCAACTCCAACATGGGCGGCGAAGTGGGAGTCAGCCTCCTCAATTCTTTACAGAAGAGTGGGCCTGGATGGCAGATATCTGCCAGGTCCTTGGAAACTTTGAGGAGTCTACCCTGATGGTGAGCGGCGATGCTGCAATCATTAGCGTCACCATTCCCCTGCTTTGCCTGTTGAGAAGTTCCCTGCAAAGCATAAAGGCTGATGCTTTGCAGGCGGAAACGGAGGCAGGGGAAGACAGTATGTCACTGGATAGTCAGAGCACCCTCATGTCTATATCTCAGCACGTGGAGGAGGAGGAGGAGGAGCCTGAGGAGGAAGAGACAGCTGGGCCCACTGCAGAGGGTGCCCATGCAGCTTGCCTCTCATCCATTCAGCGTGCATGGCCTGAGGAGGAGGAGGACACTCAAAGTGAGGACAGCCATATGTTACGTATAGGTACCCTGGCACACATGGCTGACTTTCTGTTAGCATGCCTTTCTCGTGACCCTCGCGTTAGACGCATTCTGGCCACTACGGTTTACTGGCTGTACCCACTGCTTGACCCACGGTATAAGGAGAACCTTTCCTCTCTCATTCCCGAAGAGGAAAGGGGTTTGAGAGTGATGCCATCCCAAAGGCCCTGGTGGACAAACTGATGGTAAACTTCCTATCTGACAGCGCTAGTGGTAGAAGGCGCAGTTCCGAGGGCTAAGTAGAAGGGGAGGCGCGGAGATCAGGCAGCATGTTCAGCGCAGGCAGGGGAACACTCTCCAAGGCCTTTGCCAGCTTTATGGCTCCCCAGCAAGACTATCTCAAACCTCCTCAGTCCAGGCTGAGTCGGAGGGAGCACTGTAAGAAGATGGTGAGGGAGTACGCAGCCGATCGTACCACCATCCTCCGTGACGCCTCTGCTCCGTACAACTACTGGATGTCAAAGCTGGACACCTGGCCCGAACTCGCGCTGTATGCCCTGGAGATGTTGGCGTGCCCTGCGTCTAGCGTCTTGTCAGAGAGGGTGTTTAGTGCAGCTGGGGGAATCATCACGGACAAGCGTACCTGCCTGTCAACTGACAGCGCCGACAGGCTTACACTCATAAAAATGAACAAAGTCTGGATTTCCCCAGACTTCTCTTCTCCACCAGTGGACAGCAGCGCTACCTAAAGACCTTTGTCAATCTGTGTATGATATTCGTCCTCCTCCTCCGGCTCCTCCGGCTCCTCCTCCTGAAACCTCTCGTAATCACCGTGAATTGGCAATTTTTCTGTGGGCCAAAAGGCTCATATAACTTTTCTAAATAATATTTATCTGTTTCAATTCTCATTAAAGCATTGAAACTTCCACATGAACCAATTGTTTTTTAGACTGGGCTGCCTCCAGGCCTAGTTAAAAATTAAGCCACAGTACGCTAAGCGATTAATGGGTTTCACCTGCCCTCTGGGTTGGGCATGGGCAATTTTTCTGGGGTACATTTGTCGGTACACCAATTTTTCGGGCCCTCGCCTACAATGTAATCCAAGTAATTTTTATGGGCTTCGCCTGCACTCATGGTACACCACTGTGTCTGGGGTTGGCCTACACTTTTGCTACAGAAATGTAACTCTGTTCTGCCTACCTATATTTCTGCCACAGTAATGCTACAGGGGTCTGACTATACTTCAGCAACAGAAATGTTACTTCGGTCTGCCGATACTTCTGCTCCTGAAATGTTACCTTGGTTGGTGTATACTGTTACTACTGTAATTTTACTAATACTGGGCTCTGCCCATAATGCTTCAACGGAAATGTTACTGGGGCTGGTCTATACTGCTATAACAGAAATGTAACTAATAGTGGGCTCTGCCCATACTGCTTCTACGTTAATGTTACTGGGCTCTGACTATACTGCTACTACTGAAATGTTACAAATACTTTGCTCTCCCTACACTACTGCCAGGGAAATGTTTATCTGCTGCTTTGCCCATACTGCTTCTACGTTACTGTTACTGGTGTCTGACTATATGGCTACTACTGAAATGTTACAAATACTTTGCTCTCCCTACACTGCTGCTAGGGAAATGTTTATCTGCTGCTTTGCCCATACTGCTTCTACGTTACTGTTACTGGGGTCTGACTATACTGCTACTACTGAAATGTTACAAATACTTTGCTCTCCCAACACTGCTGCAAGGGAAATGTTTATCTGCTGCTTTGCCCATACTGCTTCAATGTTACTGTTTCTGGGGTCTGTCTGTACTGCTGGAACTGAAATGTGACTGGGGCATGTCGCAACTGATACTACTGAAATGTTACTGGGGTCTGTCAATACTGCTGGAACTGAAATGTTACTGGGGTCTGTCTAGACTTATACTACTGAACTGTTACTGGGGTCTGTCTATACAGATACTACTGAAATGTTACTGGGGTCTGTGTATACTGCTGCAAATGAAATATTAATGGGGTCTGTCGTCACTGCTGCCAATGAAATGTTACAGGGGTTTGTGCATACTCTTACCGCTGAAATGTTACTAATTCTCGGCTCTGCCTATACTGCTGCTACTGCAATGTTACAGGGTAGTGGAAATGGAGGCTTCCCAAAGACATGATGGTGGTGAGGCCGCGCTACTAGGTTCCCCAGGCGCGACAACTTTTCAGCGACGCGGTCACTGGGAAGGTGCATATAACCACGGACACGGGGACAGGACACGTACTGCCTCAAAAACTTCCCCGTCCTCCTCCTCCAACAATGAAAACATTCTTGGCAAATGCTTTCGCAGTGGTCCGTCTGGCGGCAGTCCAAGAATTTCACCTTAAACGACACAATAAGAAAGCCCCCCACCACGGCCCACTTAATCCTGGCCGCATTCCGAAAACCAATGGAATAAAACTGCGCTAATAGGTCCACAGTCGCGACCACTATCCCACCAATGCGGTTACTGGTAAGGTGCATATAACCACGACACGGGGACAGGACACGTACTGCCTCAAAAACATTCCCGTCCTCCTCCTCCAACAATGAAAACATTCTTGGCAAATGCTTTCGCAGTGGTCCGTCTGGCGGCAGTCCAAGAATTTCACCTTAAACGACACAATAAGAAACTCCCCACCACAGCCATCTTAATCCTGGCCACATTCCGAAAACCAACGGAATAAAACCGTGCTAATAGGTCCACAGTGGCGACCACTATCCCACCAATGCGGTTACTGGTAAGATGCATATAACCACAGACATGGGGACGGGACACATACTGCCTCAAAAACATCCCCGTCCTCCTCCTCCAACAATGAAAGCATTCTTGGCCGAAGCCCGCTGTCCAGGGCACTGCAATGGGATACATTTATGTACCGCCGGTGGGTTCCAGGGAGCCACCCATGCTGTCAGTCCACACGGACTTCACATTATTGAGTTGTACCTGCCTGTGTCTATGTATTAAAAACCCTGGTCAGACTGGGGCATGCAGTGTGGGCCGAAGCCCACCTGCATTTAATCTGACGTTACCTCAGCTGTGCTGGGCAATGCAATGGGATTTATTTATGCACCACCGGTGGCTTCCTGGGACCCACCCATGCTGTGGGTCCACACGGACTTCACATTAGGGAGTTGTACCTGCCTGTGTATACTTATAAAAAAAACCAGTCTGACTGGGGCATGCAGTGTGGGCCGAAGCCCACCTGTATTTAATCTAACATTAGCTCTGCTGTCCAGGGCACTGCAATGGGATCTAATTATGTACCGCCGGTGGGTTCCAGGGAGCCACCCATGCTGTGGGTCCACAGGGACTTCACATTAGGGATTTGTACCTGCCTGTGTCTATGTATTAAAAACCCCGGTCTGACTGTGGCATGCAGTGTGGGCCGAAGCCCACCTGCATTTAATCTGACGTTACCTCAGCTGTGCTGGGCACTGCAATTGGATTTATTTATGTACCGCCGGTGGCTTCCTGGGACCCACCCATGCTGTCGGTCCACACAGTGTTTTAACTGCATGTGGCTGCTTATAAAGAACCCCAGTCTGACTGGGGCATGCAGTGTGGGCCGAAAGCCCACCTGCATTTAATCTGACGTTACCTCAGCTGTGCTGGGCAATGCAATGGTATTTATTATGTACCGTCGGTGGCTTCCTGGGACGCACCCATGCTGTGGGACCACACAGACTTCACATTAGGGAGTTGTACCTGCCTGTTTATACTTATAAAGAACCCCAGTTTGACTGGGGCATGCAGTGTGGGCCGAAGCCCACCTGTATTTTATCTGACGTTAGCTCTACTATCCGGGGCACTGCATTGGGACAAACTTCAGGAGCAATACAGCGCTAATGAGACGTGCACAGCTAGGCTAGCATTGGAGTCCGCTGTAGGCCCGCGATTGCTGAGGGTTTGTGCAGAGGCCTATGTCCTTGGTGCAGTGAAAGTCCGCTTCCTGCCTAGGATTGCTGAATCTGTGGGCCGAGGCCTATGCTGTGGGCGTGGTGCAAGTCTGCCATGTTTGGCCGCTCAGATCAATTTTTTGTTCATGTCTTCGATTTCCTAGGACCCACCTATGCTGTTGGTGCTAACTTAGTTCCCATTGCGGTGTTTGACCTGTCTGGCACAAAGACACTGACTGACTTGGGGAGGGGGCAGAGCGCAGACGGCTTTCCCCTTGCAGTGTGGATTGAGCTATGCGACACCTTCACAGAATAAATACTGTGTGGCACATGGATTCCCCATTGCTATGCCCATGTTTGCAGCTCCTGACGGAGGTGGCACAGGATTGGATTTCTCCTGGCTTCTGTACAGCATTGTGGGCTATCGCCCCGCCCCTTTTAAAGAGGGTCACTGCCTGGCCCTGCCAACCCTCTGCATTGTGTGTCTCCTCATGGCAGACACACTTATAAATAGATATGAGGGTGGTGTGGCTATGGGGCCAGCGTGTGGCATGAGGGCAGCTGAAGGCTGCGCAGGGTCACTTTGGTGTGCGCTGTGGACACTTGGTCGTGCGTCGGGGTTGGGCAGCATGTAACTCAGGAGAAGAGGCAGGGGTGTGTCCCGCAGGCAGTGCTTGTGCTTAGTTGGAGGTAGTGTGGTGCTTAGCTAAGGTGTGGCTTACTAATGAGGGTTTGTCCGAAGTTAAAATTGTTAGGGGGGGGCACTCTTGCCGCTATTGTGGCTTAATAGTGGGACCTGGGAACCTGAAATGCAGCCCAGCATGTTGCCCCTCGCCTGCCCTATCCATTTCTGTGTTGTTTCCATCACTTTCTTGGGTTTTGCAGATTTTCACTAATGAAAACCTTAGAGAGCATCGGCGATATACAAAAATGCTCGAGTCGCCCATTGACTTCAATGGGGTTCGTTACTCGAAACAAACCCTCGAGCATCGCGGAAAGTTCGACTCGAGCAATGAGCACCCGAGCATTTTGTTGCTCGCTCATCTCTAATAATGATGCTTGGTGGTTAAATTATGTCATGCAATGCAACATTGCAGGACGTTTTGATCAGTTTTCTACATCCTAATGGTCATCCCATTATATGTGTATGCTTGTCAATCAGACCTATGGAACATTCTGAGAGAAAAAGTCCTCACTGAGTTTGACCCATGTAATGCAACTGGGCAAAGCTACACACTAACTGCTACAGGCACTGAAAGCACAGAAGAAGCACTGCTGAGGAGAAAGTGCTGACTTTTTCCCAAATTGTATATAGCAATTTCCTAAATTGAAAGTGATGTACACTACTTATATCATTTATTTTACTCCTGTTACCAAAACCATCCCAAAATGAAACTTACATAAAGGAGAGATTGCATTTATCTTTATTACACACTTTATTCCCCCAAAAAATTGAAAGTACACTATCTTTTTTAGATTGTCAAAGCTTACATCATGTGACCTTGAAATGAAGAATATAATATTGTATTATAAAATAATTTTGATGAACAGTGTGCTTCATTAGCTTCAAAATGAGCCCAAGATGAAAGTTCTACCACAACTAGAAGCAAAGGTATGAATATTTTATGTGGACCTGGTAAGCATAAATTTAATTTGCTCTTATGTTTGTAAGCTGAGGGCTAAAATTTTACATCTGCAAGTTACTTTACGCCTTCTACCCTTTTACCAAATTTCATGAACATTTGAGACAGTTGGGTTGGCAACTGTTATAATTTGGCATGGACTGGTCCTATTAGCATATATCTTTAATCAGCATAAAAGCATACTAATAAGCCCATGAGGAAAGAATACCTGACATATAGAAGCTAAGTAAACTACCTGAAGAAACAGGAGATCCAAGGAAGTACAGATGTAGCAATCTCTAACTTAAGACTAAGGGCGCCCACCCACTGGCGATTTTTTTCCCTGCGAAATTCGCAGCATTTTTTTCTCTGCAGGGGTCTATGGGACTTGTAATGTTAAAATCGCGATCGCGCAAAATCGCAATTTACCGCGAAATCGCGATTTTGCGCGATCGCGATTTTAACATTACAAGTCCCATAGACCCCTGCAGAGAAAAAAATGCTGCGAATTTCGCAGGGAAAAAAAATCGCCAGTGGGTGGGCGCCCTTAGAGTGTTGAGATAGTTTGTGCACAGTATATTTGCCATTTTACAATGGCTTTGTTGATTTAAGATGGTAATATCTTTTTAATCGCTCAAGATAAGATAACTTGTCACAGAAATGTATCACACTCAAGTTAAACTTTACTACATATGTAACTCTGTTTGGACAGCGCTGTATCCAGATTCCTTTGGACATCGTTATATCCAGATTTCTTTGGACAGCGCTATATCCAGATTCCTTTGGACATCGCTATATCCAGATTTCTTTGGACAGCGCTATATCCAGATTCCTTTGGGTTCCCACAGGGCAGAAAAGGTAGCTGAAGTTTCTAAAACTCATTTGAGGCACCTACATTTTTACGTTGACATCACTCTTAAGGCATAAGGGACTGGAAGAAGTGACAGTAGCCGAGCATCTCCAAATGACCTACTCGGGTGCCAGTACTCCCAAGGACTCTGAGCTTTGGTGTGCCTGCAATTACAGCTACTTGGTGGATGCTTTACTGCCTAGTGTGAACTCAAAGCAATCTAGATGCAGGACTTTCAGAATAGAATAATTCCCCTTTGTATCTTCTGCTTCTTGAGGTAATTTACTTTAACTTCTATATGTTGTATATCCTTTTATCACAGACTAGTTTATCTTTATGTTGATTAAGGTGCCACAGTTTAAAGTGTCAGTATGTAACTTCAATTAAGCTGTTATTGTTCATTATATTAGTAGATGCAGTAGTGCCTTAGATGACTTTTTGCTGCATAAGTCTATTTGGTTGTAAGTGTGACCAACAGGAGTCACACACTTATGGCTACTCTTATTACATTCCTTCTTGGAATTCTTGGTATGACACAGGCATATACTTTTTTGTTCTTTTTTAAATTTTGTGATATTTGTAGCCGCTTTTATGCTTCAGTTGCCTCTCTCTTTTTTTTCAAAATCAAACACTAACAAATAATACACAATATTTATGCGGAGTCTCCTAATTTGTTATCTCTGGTAGCACCTAGTCTTGCTGGATTTTTGAATACTAAAAAAATAAATAACATATTTTCAAAATGTGTGGACCATGAGATGCTGACTTACTAAAATGATAGCATTACTGGAAGTAGTAACTGATATAGACATTTAATAATAAGGCATTACCTTTGCTTCTGATCACTAAAGAAGTTCCTGCAATTGAAGTCAGTAATGAAAAATACAGTATTTTCCTAGTTATATGAATTAATCTGTTCTTACTTCCTTACCAAGGAGATTATGTAGTGTCTCAGGCCCCCAAGGGTTCAAGGGATGGGATATTAATTGATACTAAATCAGCCCTTTAATTTATGGATTTTCACAATGGTAATTTATAGCACTGGCTACAAACTAAGCTAACTTAGTAACTAACTCCTAAGGGACCGAAACTGTGTACTCTTATGTGAATGAGCCCTAATTGTAACTACACCTTTACATGGCTATGTATCTCTATGCTGGTACTCCAGTATTAGGATCTCATCAAGGGCCATAAAAATTACATGGTGAGCAGTATTTGGCCTGTGGGTCTTGAGTTTCACACATGTGATATACAGGGTGTCTCAAAGCAATGAAAAAAAAAAATTAGAATGAAAACGGGTTGGCAGATTTTTCAAATGGGAAGGTAGGTTTGTGATATATCAAACTGGTGAATTATTTCACCAGAAAATCGATGGTGTGTTTAATTTTAACCCCTTAACAACATCCCATATGTCTTTTGATGGCGGGTGCTAAGAAGCTTTATTCTAATGTGCCATCATTTTATGGTACCGCATCAGAATAAGGCTGAAGGGGTGGGAAGTGTGACAGCTCCTTGCTTTCAGCTACTGGAGGTCCCCGGTCATGTGATCACCATTATTCAATGAATAACACCAATCAATGTGAGCCTATGCAAAAGTTACGATTCTTTCAATTTCATCTCCTCTTACTGTTTTGATTGATGAAGATGAAACATATTTTTGGAGGCCTCTCTAAATGTCCCCAACTGCCAATCTTTATCTCCCTCCCCCGCCAGAGATCTGCATGCACCTGTGGCAAAGTAACGCACAGAAGCAACTAACAGGGACCATTGTCACTGGTGACATTAGGGTTGCCACCTTTGTCACGAAAAAATACCGCCCATGGTTAAAAGGGGGCATGTCGGGGTGTGGCTTATCACTGCATTTATTTTCTTCTATATCTCCTAGATCCCGTCCAGCAGCTGTGAGCATGCGCGGGATCCAGGCCAGCGTGTTTTTGCAAGTAGATGACGTTTAGTGTGATTCACGCATCATCTACTTGCCAGAACACGCTGCAGACGCTTGCATCACATACAATCTACACATATATAAATATATACATGAGATACCCAGGTTACCCCAGCATGGTCCATATCACTATATACAGGAGATATACCTCCCCTATATATAGTGCTACTGATGTAACCTGGATATGTCCCTTATGTAATTATATATACAGCTGGTATAACGTATACCATTAGAGATGAGCGAACGTACTCGTCCGAGCTTGATACTCATTCGAGTATTAGCGTGTTCGAGATGCTCGTTACTAGAGGCGAGCACCACGCGATGTTCGAGTTACTTTCACTTTCATCTCTGAGACGTTAGAGCGCTTTTCTGGCCAATAGAAAGACAGGGAAGGCATTACAACTTCCCCCTGCGACGTTCAAGCCCTATACCACCCCCCTGCAGTGAGTGGCTGGCGAGATCAGGTGTCACCCGAGTATATAAATCGGCCCCTCCCGCGGCTCGCCACAGATGCATTCTGACAGAGATCAGGGAAAGTGCTGCTGATCCCGGAGCTGCTATAGGGAGAGCGTTAGGAGTGATTTTAGGCTTCAAGATCCCCAACAGTCCTTCTTAGGGCCACATCTGACCGTGTGCAGTACTGTTGAGGCTGCTTTTTGCAGTGTTGCACATTTTTTTTTTTTGTATATCGGTCGTGCAGAGCATTGCGTCCTGCAGTAATTTTACATAGTCCACGGCCAGTAGTGGTGGTGAGGCAGGGACAGTGAAAGACATATCCAGTCTCTATACGCAGTGGGCTTTTCCAAAGAAATTTGGGAAAAAAAATCTATTTGGGCTGCCTGTGACCGTCCTGACTGTACTGCGTCTCTGCTGGGGGTAGTTGTCCTAATTCATACGCAGCCAGCTAAGTGTTACAGCAGGCTTGCGCAAAATTCTTTCCTGTCTCTGCGTTGCCTCTTACATCACCGCTGTCATCCTGTCCAGAGTGAAACAGTCTGCAGTAATTTTACATAGTCCACGGCCAGTAGTGCTGGTGAGGCAGGGACAGTGAAATACATATCCAGTCTATATACGCAGTGGGCTTTTCCAAAAAAAATTGGGAAAAAAAATCTATTTGGGCTGCCTGTGACTGTCCTGACTGTACTGCGTCTCTGCTGGGGGTAGTTGTCCTAATTCATACGCAGCCAGCTAAGTGTTACAGCAGGCTTGCGCAAAATTCTTTCCTGCCTCTGCGTTGCCTCTTACATCACCGCTGTCATCCTGTCCAGAGTGAAACAGTCTGCAGTAATTTTACATAGTCCACGGCCAGTAGTGCTGGTGAGGCAGGGACAGTGAAATACATATCCAGTCTATATACGCAGTGGGCCTTTCCAAAAAAATTTGGGAGAAAAAATCTATTTGGGCTGCCTGTGACCGTCCTGACTGTACTGCGTCTCTGCTGGGGGTAGTTGTCCTAATTCATACGCAGCCAGCTAAGTGTTACAGCAGGCTTGCGCAAAATTCTTTCCTGCCTCTGCGTTGCCTCTTACATCACCGCTTTCATCCTGTCCAGAGTGAAACAGTCTGCAGTAATTTTACATAGTCCACGGCCAGTAGTGCTGGTGAGGCAGGGACAGTGAAAGACATATCCAGTCTATATACGCAGTGGGCTTTTCCAAAAAAATTTGGGAAAAAAAATCTATTTGGGCTGCCTGTGACCATCCTGACTGTACTGCGTCTCTGCTGGGGGTAGTTGTACTAATTCATACGCAGCCAGCTAAGTGTTACAGCAGGCTTGCGCAAAGATCTTTCCTGCCTCTGCGTTGCCTCTTACATCACCGCTGTCATCCTGTCCAGAGTGAAACAGTCTGCAGTAATTTTACATAGTCCACGGCCAGTAGTGCTGGTGAGGCAGGGACAGTGAAAGACATATCCAGTCTATATACGCAGTGGGCTTTTCCAAAAAAATTTGGGAGAAAAAATCTATTTGGGCTGCCTGTGACCGTCCTGACTGTACTGCGTCTCTGCTGGGGGTAGTTGTACTAATTCATACGCAGCCAGCTAAGTGTTACAGCAGGCTTGCGCAAAGATCTTTCCTGCCTCTGCGTTGCCTCTTACATCACCGCTGTCATCCTGTCCAGAGTGAAACAGTCTGCAGTAATTTTACATAGTCCACGGCCAGTAGTGCTGGTGAGGCAGGGACAGTGAAAGACATATCCAGTCTATATACGCAGTGGGCTTTTCCAAAAAAAATTGGGAAAAAAAATCTATTTGGGCTGCCTGTGACCGTCCTGACTGTACTGCGTCTCTGCTTGGGGTAGTTGTCCTAATTCATACTCAGCCAGCTGAGGGGTAGGGGTAGGCCTAGAGGATGTGGACGTGAGCGAGGACGCGGAGGCCCAAGTCAGGGTGTGGGCACAGGCCGAGCTCCTAATCCTGGTGTATCGCAGCCGACTGCTGCGGGATTAGGAGAGAGGCACGTTTCTGGCGTCCCCACATTCATCTCACAATTAATGGGTCCACGCGGTAGACCTTTATTAGAAAATCAGCAGTATGAGCAGGTCCTGTCGTGGATGGCAGAAAGTGCCTCCAGCAATCTATCAACCACCCAGAATTCTGCGCCGTCCACTGCTGCAACTCTGAATCCTCTGGCTGCTGCTCCTCCTTCCTCCCAGCCTCCTCACTCCATTACAATGACACATTCTGAGGAGCAGGCAGACTCCCAGGAACTGTTCTCTGGCCCCTGCCCAGAATGGGCAGCAATGGTTCCGAATCCTCTCCCACTGGAGGAGTTTGTCGTGACCGATGCCCAACCTTTGGAAAGTTCCCGGGGTCCGGGGGATGAGGCTGGGGACTTCCGGCAACTGTCTCAAGAGCTTTCAGTGGGTGAGGAGGATGATGACGATGAGACACAGTTGTCTATCACTCAGGTAGTAGTAATTGGAGTAAGTCCGAGGGAGGAGCGCACAGAGGATTCGGAGGAAGAGCAGCAGGACAATGAGGTGACTGACCCCACCTGGTTTGCTACGCCTACTGAGGACAGGTCTTCAGAGGGGGAGGCAAGTGCAGCAGCAGGGCAGGTTGGAAGAGGCAGTGCGGTGGCCAGGGGTAGAGGCAGGGCCAGTCCGAATAATCCACCAACTGTTTCCCAAAGCGCCCCCTCGCGCCATGCCACCCTGCAGAGGCCGAGGTGCTCAAAGGTCTGGCAGTTTTTCACTGAGAGTGCAGACGACCGACGAACAGTGGTGTGCAACCTTTGTCGCGCCAAGATCAGCCGGCGGGAGCCACCACCACCAGCCTCACCACCACCAGCATGCGCAGACATATGATGGCCAAGCACCCCACAAGGTGGGACGTAGGCCGTTCACCGCCTCCAGTTTGCACCGCTGCCTCTCCCCCTGTGCCCCAACCTGCCACTGAGATCCAACCCCCCTCTCAGGACACAGGCATTACCGTCTCCTGGCCTGCACCCACACCCTCAACTCCGCTGACCTCGGTCCCATCCACCAATGTCTCTCAGTGCACCGTCTAGCCGTCGCTAGCGCAAGTGTTGGAGCGCAAGAGCAAGTATGCCGCCACGCACCCGCACGCTCAATCGTTAAACGTGCACATAGCCAAATTTATCAGCCTGGAGATGCTGCAATATAGGGTTGTGGAAACGGAGGCTTTCAAAGGTATGATGGCAGCGGCGGCCCCACGCTACTCGGTTCCCAGTCGCCACTACTTTTCCCGATGTGCCGTCCCAGCCCTGCACGACCACGTCTCCCGCAACATTGTACGCGCCCTCACCAACGCGGTTACTGCCAAGGTCCACTTAACAACGGACACGTGGACAAGCACAGGCGGGCAGGGCCACTATATCTCCCTGACGGCACATTGGGTGAATTTAGTGGAGGCTGCGGCAAAGTCAGAGCCTGGGACCGCTCACGTCCTACCCACCCCCAGAATTGCGGGCCCCAGCTCGGTGGTGGTATCTGCGGCGGTGTATGCTTCCTCCACTAAACCACCCTCCTCCTCCTCCTCCTACGCAACCTCTGTCTCGCAATCAAGATGTGTCAGCAGCAGCACGTCGCCAGCAGTCGGTGTCGCGCGGCACGGCAGCACAGCGGTGGGCAAGCGTCAGCAGGCCGTGCTGAAACTACTCAGCTTAGGAGAGAAGAGGCACACGGTCCACGAACTGCTGCAGGGTCTGACAGAGCAGACCGACCGCTGGCTTGCGCCGCTGAGCCTCCAACCGGGCATGGTCGTTTGTGACAACGGCCGTAACCTGGTGGCGGCTCTGCAGCTCGGCAGCCTCACGCACGTGCCATGCCTGGCCCACATCTTTAATTTGGTGGTTCAGCGCTTTCTGAAAAGCTACCCACGCTTGTCAGACCTGCTCGGAAACGTGCGCCGGCTCAGCGCACATTTCCGCAAATCCCACACGGACGCTGCCACCCTGCGCACCCTGCAACATCGGTTTCATCTGCCAGTGCACCGACTGCTGTGCGACGTGCCCACATGGTGGAACTCTACGCTCCACATGTTGGCCAGGCTCTATGAGCAGCGTAGAGCTATAGTGGAATACCAACTCCAACATGGGCGGTGCAGTGGGAGTCAGCCTCCTCAATTCTTTACAGAAGAGTGGGCCTGGTTGGCAGACATCTGCCAGGTCCTTGGAAACTTTGAGGAGTCTACCCAGATGGTGAGCGGCGATGCTGCAATCATTAGCATCACCATTCCTCTGCTATGCCTCTTGAGAAGTTCCCTGCAAAGCATAAAGGCAGACGCTTTGCGCTCGGAAACAGAGCCGGGGGAAGACAGTATGTCGCTGGATAGTCAGAGCACCCTCCTGTCTATATCTCAGCGCGTTGAGGAGGAGGGGGAGGAGGATGAGGAGGAGGGGAAAGAGACAGCTTGGCCCACTGCTGAGGGTACCCATGCTGCTTGCCTGTCATCCTTTCAGCATGTATGGCCTGAGGAGGAGGAGGAGGAGGAGGAGGATCCTGAAAGTCATCTTCCTAGTGAGGACAGCCATGTGTTGCGTACAGGTATCCTGGCACACATGGCTGACTTCATGTTAGGATGCCTTTCTCGTGACCCTTGCATTACACGCATTCTGGCCACTACGGATTACTGGGTGTACACACTACTCGACCCACGGTATAAGGAGAACCTTTCCACTCTCATACCCGAAGAGGAAAGGGGTTCGAGAGTGATGCTATACCACAGGACCCTGGCGGACAAACTGATGGTAAAATTCCCATCCGACAGCGCTAGTGGCCGAAGGCGCAGTTCCGAGGGCCAGGTAGCAGGGGAGGCGCGGAGATCAGGCAGCATGTACAGCACAGGCAGGGCAACACTCTCTAAGACCTTTGACAGCTTTCTGGGTCCCCAGTCAAGGCTGAGTCGGCGGGAGCACTGTAAAAGGATGGTGAGGGAGTACGTAGCTGATCGCACGACCGTCCTCCGTGACGCCTCTGCCCCCTACAACTTCTGGGTGTCGAAGCTGGACACGTGGCCTGAACTCGCGCTCTATGCCCTGGAGGTGCTTGCTTGTCCTGCGGCTAGCGTCTTGTCAGAGAGGGTGTTTAGTGCGGCTGGGGGAATCATCACAGATAAGCGTACCCGCCTGTCAACCGACAGTGCTGACAGGCTTACACTCATCAAGATTACACTCAACAAAGCCTGGATTTCCCCAGACTTCTCTTCTCCACCAGCGGACAGCAGCGATACCTAAACAATAGGTAGGCTGCACCAGCGGATGGAAGCATTGTTCTCTATCACCATCAAAAACGTGGACCTTTTAGCTTCATCAATCTGTGTATAATATTCATCCTCCTCCTCCTGAAACCTGACGTAATCACGGCGAACAGGCAATTTTTCTTAGGCCCACAAGGCTCAGTCATATAATTTTTGTAAACAATTTTTATACGTTTCAATGCTCATTAAAGCGTTGAAACTTGCACCTGAACCAATTTTATTTTAACTGGGCTGCCTCCAGGCCTAGTTACAAATTAAGCCACATTAACCAAAGGGATTAATGGGTTTCACCTGCCCTCTTGGTTGGGCATGGGCAATTTTTCTGACGTACATTAGTACTGTTGGTACACCAATTTTTTGGGGCCCTCGCCTACACTGTAATCCAATTAATTTTTTGCCCACCTGCATTAAAGCTGACGTTACATCAGCTGTGCTGGGCACTGCAATGGGATATATTTATGTACCGCCGGTGGCTTCCTGGCACCCACCCATGCTGTCGGTCCACACGGAGTTGTAACTGCATGTGTCCACTTCTAAAGAACCCCAGTCTGACTGGGGCATGCAGTGTGGGCCGAATCCCACCTGCATTAAAGGGGTTGTCCCGCGCCGAAACGTTTTTTTTTTTTTTTTTTAACCCCCCCCCCCCCCCCCGTTCGGCGCGAGACAACCGCGATGCAGGGGTTAAAAAAACAAACCGCTCAGCGCTTACCTGAATCCCGGCGGTCCGGCGTCTTCATACTTACCTGCTGAAGATGGCCGCCGGGGTCTGCTCCCTCCGTGGACCGCAGCTCTTCTGTGCGGTCCATTGCCGATTCCAGCCTCCTGATTGGCTGGAATCGGCACGTGACGGGGCGGAGCTACACGGAGCCGGCATTCTGCACGAGCGGCTCCATTGAAGAGAGCAGAAGACCCGGACTGCGCAAGCGCGGCTAATTTGGCCATCGGAGGGCGAAAATTAGTCGGCTCCATGGGAACGAGGACGCTAGCAACGGAGCAGGTAAGTAAAAAACTTTTTATAACTTCTGTATGGCTCATAATTAATGCACAATGTACATTACAAAGTGCATTAATATGGCCATACAGAAGTGTATAGACCCACTTGCTGCCGCGGGACAACCCCTTTAAACATGACATTACCTCAGCTGTGCTGGGCACTGCAATGGGATATATTTATGTACCGCCGGTGGCTTCCTGGCACCCACCCATGCTGTCGGTCCACACGGAGTTGTAACTGCATGTGTCCACTTCTAAAGAACCCCAGTCTGACTGGGGCATGCAGTGTGGGCCGAAGCCCACCTGCATTAAACATGACATTACCTCAGTTGTGATGGGCAATGCAATGGGATATATTTATGTACCGCCGATGGCTTCCTGGCACCCACCCATGCTGTCGGTTCATACGGAGTTGTAACTGCATGTGTCCACTTCTAAAGAATCCCAGTCTGACTGGGGCATGCAGTGTGGGCCGAAGCCCACCTGCATTAAACATGACATTGCCTCAGCTGTGCTGGGCGCTGCAATGGGATATATTTATGTACCGTCGGTGGGTTCCAGGGAGCCACCCATGCTGTCGGTCCACACGGAGTTGTAACTGCATGTGTCCACTTCTAAAGAACCCCAGTCTGACAAGGGCATGCAGTGTGGGCCGAAGCCCACCTGCATTAAACATGACATTACCTCAGCTGTGATGGGCAATGCAATGGGATATATTTATGTACCGCCGGTGGCTTCCTGGCACCCACCCATTCTGTCGGTCCACACGGAGTTGTAACTGCATGTGTCCACTTCTAAAGAACCCCAGTCTGACTGGGGCATGCAGTGTGGGCCGAAGCCCACCTGCATTAAACATGACATTACCTCAGCTGTGATAGGCAATGCAATGGGATATATTTATGTACCGCCAGTGGCTTCCTGGCACCCACCCATGCTGTCGGTCCACACGGAGTTGTAACTGCATGTGTCCACTTCTAAAGAACCCCAGTCTGACTGGGGCATGCAGTGTGGGCCGAAGCCCACCTGCATTAAACATGACATTACCTCAGCTGTGCTGGGCACTGCAATGGGATATATTTATGTACCGTCGGTGGGTTCCAGGGAGCCACCCATGCTGTCGGTCCACACGGAGTTGTAACTGCATGTGTCCACTTCTAAAGAACCCCAGTCTGACTGGGGCACGCAGTGTGGGCCGAAGCCCACCTGCATTAAACATGACATTACCTCAGCTGTGCTGGGCCCTGCAATGGGATATATTTATGTACCGCCGGTGGGTTCCAGGGAGCCACCCATGCTGTGGGTCCACAGGGACTTCACAATAGGGAATTGTACCTGCCTGTGACTATTTATAAAAAACCGCGGTCTGACTGGGGCATGCAGACACCTTGACAGAATGAATAGTGTGTGGCACATAGGTTCCCCATTGCTATGCCCACGTGTGCAGCTCCTGATGGCGGTGGCACAGGATTATATTTCTCATTGCTTCTGTACAGCATTGTGGGCTATCGCCCCGCCCCTTTTAAAGAGGGTCGCTGCCTAGCCGTGCCAACCCTCTGCAGTGTGTGCCTGCGGTTCCTCCTCATGGCAGACGCACTTATAAATAGACATGAGGGTGGTGTGGCATGAGGGCAGCTGAAGGCTGCGCAGGGACACTTTGGTGTGCGCTGTGGACACTGCGTCGTGTGTGTGTGGGGGTTGGGCAGCATGTAACCCAGGAGAAGTGGCAGCGGAGTGTCATGCAGGCAGTGATTGTGCTTTGTTGGAGGTAGTGTGGTGCTTAGCTAAGGTATGCATTGCTAATGAGGGCTTTTCAGAAGTAAAAATTGTTGGGAGGGGGGGCACTCTTGCCACTATTGTGGCTTAATAGTGGGACCTGAGAACTTGAGATGCAACCCAACATGTAGCCCCTTGCCTGCCCTATCCGTTGCTGTGTCGTTCCCATCACTTTCTTGAATTGCCCAGATTTTCACAAATGGAAACCTTAGCGAGCATCGGCGATATACAAAAATGCTCGGGTCGCCCATTGACTTCAATGGGGTTCGTTACTCGAAACGAACCCTCGAGCATCGCGAAAATTTTGTCCCGAGTAACGAGCACCCGAGCATTTTGGTGCTTGCTCATCTCTATATACCATCTAAACGGCATGTACTGCTCCTCCGCTCTCCTCCTCGGGTCCCGACTCTGTCACTGCAACGCCGGCAGGACATCCATCCTCCTGACCCCACACATCACACACACAGCTCTACTACATCCATCTTGACCCCCCACACATCACACACACAGCTCTATTCCATCCACCCTGACCCCCACACATCACACACACACACGACACCTCTATATCCATTCCGATCCCCACACATCACAGACACAGCTCAGCTACATCCAACTTGACCCCCAGACATCATGCACACAGCTCTGCTACATCATCCTGACCCCCACACATCACACACACACACAACACCTCTATATCCATTCTGATCCCGACACATCACACACACAGCTCAGCTACATCCAACTTGACCCCCAGACATTACACACACACAGCTCAGCTACATCCAACTTGACCCCCAGACATTACACACATAGCTCTACTACATACATACATACATCACACACAGAGCTCTGCTACATTATCCTGACCCCCACACACATCACACACACAACACCTCTATATCCATTCCGATCCCCACACATCACACAAACAGCTCAGCTACATCCAACTTGACCCCCAGACATCACACACATAGCTCTACTACATACATTGATCACACACACAGCTCTGCTACAGCATCCTGACCCCACACATAGCTCCACTCACTCCATCCATCCAGACCCCACAGGCATCCCAGACTCCCAGTCCACCACACTCTCCCGTCCGACTCCCGGCCCTGACCCCGGAAGACTACCCCCAGGCAGCAAGCGGCCCCCTCCTCCCTCCCGTCATCAGACTCTCACCATACACCATCACGAGTCCTGTCCACTGTCCACGGTCCATTCATGACACCCCCACCAGACTCCCTCACCCGTGCCCCGCTCCGGAGTCCCAACTCCCGCGCCGCCCGTAGAGTCCCGAGGCTGAGTCCTGCCCACGTCCGTGGTGGGCTGCCTGCCTGTCTTTCTCTCTGCTTTGCGGGCTTCTGCTAGTAGGAGGCTGGGTGAAGGCAGCGCATGTGCGAGATTTTGTGCACTCTCGTGGACATTCAGCAAGGGCACGTCATCAGCATAAACTGCTGAATGATGCTGCCCCAGCCCCCTGCATGATTCCTGAAGTCCATACAGGCAGGTATTTTGTTGCAGCCTGCCGAGTCCCTGGGGCCCGACAAAAATACCGGCCTGTAATAGGGCCGGTAATATAAAAATACCGGCACCGGCCTGGGCGGTAAAAATACCGGCCAGGCCGGTGTTTTCCTGGTTGGGTGGCAACCCTAGGTGACATGGAGCACAGAGCTCTGTACATAGAAAAATAAAAAAGTTAAAGGTCTTTGAATGCAGCGATTTAGAAAAAAAAAAAAAGATTTCCAAAAAAAGGGCCTTTATTGCAGATAAGTGGAAAAAGCTAAAAAAAATATAAGAATTTTGATATTCTTGTAACTGTACCGACCCGCAGAAAAAATGTATTCTGTCATTAATGCTGCATGATTAACGCTGTAGAAAGAAAAAACAAAAATCTATGGCAGAATTGATGCGTTTTCTCTCCCTGTTATCATCAAAAAAAATAATAAAAGTTTTACAATATAGTCTATGTAACCAAAAATGGCACCATCAAAAACTACAGTTAGCCACACAAAAAACAAGCCCTTATAGGGCCATGTTGAGGGAAAAGTAAAAAAGTTATGGCTTTTGAAAAATGGAGATGAAAATCCACCAAAAATCGTTGCGTCCTTAAGCCCAAAATAGGCCATGTCCTTAAGGGGTTAAAATATGTAGTAAACCCCTAGATAAATGCAATAAGGTGTATAGTTTTCAAAATGGGATCATTTGTGGGGGTTTTCCATTGTTTTGGCAGCTCAAGAACTCTAAGGCCTCCTTCCCACGAATGGATTTCCGCCGCGTAATTCGCGGCAAAAATCCGCTGTGTTGCCCGCAGCTATTACGTTCTATTGAACCTAATAGCTCAGGGCACACAGTGCGGAATTCCACCGCGGAATTCCGCACCGTGAAATCTCCCATCCTCAACCGCGGCATGCTCTATTTGCCGTGGGTGTACGCTCAGACGGCTTCCATTGCAGTCAATGGAAGCCGTCCGTTCACGCTATCTCCCGCTGTAGCACAGCGGAAGATAGCGTGAAAACGCTTCCCCGCCTACCACCGCAGCGTCATATGATGCGGCCGGCGCGTCACATGACACGGTCGGCCGCGTCATATTACGCGGCGGGCGTGTCATGTGACGTGGCCGGCGTGTCATATGACGCGGCGGTGGTGGGCGGGGAAGCGTCATGTGGGACCCAGAAGGACGGATCCGCTGGTAAGTATGGGGTCTCTGGGGGGCGCCGTGACGGGCTTCGCCGTGGAATATTCCGCGGCGGAGCCCGTCACGCTCGTGTGCAGCCGGCCTAAAACTGTGCAAAGCAAAAATTTCTGTTTTGAAAGCCACTGAGTGCTCCCTTCCTTTTTGTGCTTACGAACATAAGATTAGGACCATAAATATATTTCTAAACACAGGACAAACAGGGATATCCATTTTGAGTTGCACATCTTCATTTTCATGTGCCCTATACAAAAAAAACTGTCTTTGAAATGAAATATTTGCAAGTATATGATATTTTATTTTTTCTCCTCTGAATTGCATTAATTCCTGAAAAAAATGATAACTGTACGTTTGCCCATATTTGACATACTGAAGTTGTAAATATGAAAAAACAATGTCTGTAGCTGTTGACTGTACTAAGTGTGAACTGTCCTGTTCAGTGTATATTATGTTGTATTTCCCTTGTCTGGAGCTCCTGCTCATTACCATCATTTTCAGCAGGGGGCTATCCCTAATGGGACAATTACTCCGCTTGTAGGTAGGGTTCCCCTTTTCTTTGTTGTAGTTGTCATGTTAGTGTAGGGACTTACAAGACAATGATGACCCTTGATGTGGGCTTGTGAGCTTATATGTTTTGGACAAAATACAAACCAATACTTTATACCTATTTAAAGATATTTCCATATGTGTGGTTGTTTATTACATTGATAAGTATGAGGCCTTCTGGTATGTCTCATGTCCCTGTTTTCCTAGTGAGTGTTTGTATGCATGTTTGGTTTATGCTTGACTGCTATTGGTCTACAGCTGTGTATGTGCGTCCCAACTTTCCTTTCTGCTCTTCAGTCATAAAAGCTGTGGTGTTTGTGTAGGTTGTTGTTCCCACAGTCTGCACTGATGTAACACTACCTAATGCATTGCTTTTTGTTCGCCTATTGCTGATCATGTGAGCAGCTCTAGATAGAGTGCATTTATAGTCTATCACTACCAATGCACAGTAATTATTGGTAGTCTGAAGATTGTGTCAGGCAATGTGGACTAACAAAAATGTGACCTGGAAGTAGTGAATAAGCAATGCCTTTCTGATCAACTAGATATCAGAGGGGCCATAAAACAGTTCTTTTGGTTTTGTAGATATGTGTCTTCATAGGAAGTAAGATCTTACATGTGCCATGTCATAGATGGCAATAATTTGATACTATGACTCGTAAAACTGTTTTAGTGTCATTTAAGGACACCTAGCACAGAAATAATTAAAACAGAATGTAACCTTGTATTTACACTCTTTACATTTGTGGTTGATAATTGACCTCCTTAGAATAGTATAATTTAATTAGTAGCCCTGGGACTACACTATGCAACTAGTGAAATCTCAGAACAACACAATTACACTGAACAGGGCAATGGGGAGGATGTTATGCAGATCCTTTATCATTACCGTGTTTAACAATCACCCTCTCGGGATTCATTATTAGTAGAATGAGAAGACAGATTCTTAAGATGTACCGTCATCACTAGAAACAAGGAAAATAATAAGTAGATATACATGATCTGATTACTTAAAAGGATAATTAAGTTTAAACAAATGAAAGTAATTCCTTGCATAATAAAAAGTCACCCAGCTTTACAATATACATTATGTATAAATTCTTTTCAAGATCACTGTTTGCTGTGTTCGTATTTTCCATTTATTGTTTAGTTCAAGAGGATGCAAATCCGTCTTGATCATGTGATGGGCACACGGCTCAGTACAGGACATAGTCCTGATATCTGTAAGTAGTGAGCTGTGTGTGTGTGTCTATTACATGACAAAGCCAGATTTTTCCTTTAAGAGCAAGCAATGATATATTGCATACAATTACAGAAGAGACTTATTTCCAACTTGCAAATGACAATTTTTTATGCATTTATCTGGAAACACACTTTTTGCTAAAATTGGTTCAGCCTTCTCTAGTAAAATAACAGAAGACATACTCACCTTCCACACTCTTCGGCTGCTGCTGTTCTGCCATTACTGAGCCCTGCCGGTCTACTTCTAGGTGTAGACCTACAATGATATCACAGACACCAGGGCTATGTGACATCTACCGTCAATCACTGGCATTCTTTAGATGGTGGTTATTTGCAACAGCCACATGACCTGGAGCTATGTCATCACCACTCTCCTCCTGGAAGGGAACATGGGCATGCAGTGTAGTGCAACGCCAGCAGTGGATGAACGGTGCAGGTGAATTTGTCTTCTGTAATTTTACTAGAAAAGGCTAACGTTTTAACTAAAAGAAAAACCCTTTATTTCAATAAATATGGAAAGAAGTGGAGCTCCAAATGATTGTGAATTATTGTCCCCTGGGAAATGTGCGCAAATGGAAAGATGAATTATTTTAGAGCACCATCTATTGAAAGCCAGCATTCCTGTAAACCAATGGCAAAACTTTAAACAAGCCTTGTAACAATGACAGAGAATATAAGCAAAAGCCAGAGACTTCTCCAGAATCAAAAGATAAATCATGCACAGGCAGGGTGCTTTGGGGTTTTTGCCCCTCACCAGTGTGCAGTATGTTACTGTCCTGACTAGGTGAGAGACCTATGATGTAGGTCAGCACAGGTATGATTTCTCTTTAGGGAGAGCACCCAGTGAGCAGACTTATAAAGCCATGCAAATTTCCTAGAGGAGCATACATGGCCATATAAGTCTTCTCACTAGGTGCGCTGCCTAAGGTGAAAACATATTCTTCCCAAAATACATCATAGGCATCTCACTTAGCCAAGACAGGGGCAAAAACGCCGGAACAGTCTGTCTGTGCATTATTTATCTTTTCCTTCTGCTCAAATGTCCACAGATGGGTTTGATATGTGGAATCCGCAAATCAAGCCACCCATAAGGAAACATAGACATCCGCAAATGAAATAGTAACATAGTAACATAGCACGTAAGGCCGAATGAAGACAATGTTCATCTAGTTTAGCCTGTTTATCCTTCTAAGTTGTTGATCTAGAGGAAGGCAAAAAAAAACAAGAGGCAGGAGCCAATTAGCCCATTTGGGGGAAAATTCCTTCCCGACTCCCTAATGGCAATCAGACTAATCCCTGAATCAACCCCTAATAGTTCCTACCTACCTGTATACCTGGAATAACAATTAACCTAAGATTTATATCCTGTAATATCCTTAGGCAAAGAGTTCCACAGTCTCACTGCTCTTACAGTAAAGAACCCTTTTCTGTGTTGGTGATGTAACTTGTTTTTTTCTAGACGTAGCGGATACACTCTTGTTACAGTCGCAGTCCTGGGTGTAAACAGATCATGGGAGAGATCCTTGCATTGTCCCCTCATGTATTTATACATAGTTATTTGGTCACCCCTTAGCCCTTTTTTTTCCAGGGTAAATAATCCCAATTTGAATAGCCTCTTTGGGTATTCCAGTCCCTTCATCCCATGTATTAGTTTAGCCGCCCTTCTTTGAACCCCCTCAAGCACTGTACCATCTTTCCTGAGCACCGGTGACCAGAACTGTATGCAGTATTCCATGTGGGGCCTAACAAGTGCCTTATATAGCGGTAGAATAATGTTCTCGTCCCTGGTCCCTATACCTCTTTTAATGCGTCCCAAGGATTTATTTGCTTTTGCAGCGGCTGACTGGCATTGGTTACTCCAGTTTAATCTGCAATCCACTAGTACCCCCAGGTCTTTTTCCATATCACTTTTCCCTAGCAGTACCCCATTAAATGTATATTGGTGACATCCGTTTCTCATGCCCATGTGTATAACCTTACATTTATCAACATTCATTTGCCATTTTTCTGCCCAAGCCCCCAGCTTATCTAGGTCCATTTGTAGCCATACATTGTCCTCCGTTGCATTGATTATATTTAGAGATGAGCGAACGTACTCGGATAAGCACTACTCGTCCGAGTAATGTGCCTTATCCGAGTACCGCTGTACTCGTGCTGAAAGATTCGGGACGCGCTGCGGAGCGGGGAGCTGCAGGGGAGAGCGGGGAGGAACGGAGGGGAGATCTTTCTCTCCTTCTCTCCCGCCCGCTCTGCCCCGCTCCCCGCTGCGACTCACCTGTCAGCAGCGGAGCGCCCCGAATCTTTCAGCACGAGTACAGCGGTACTCGGATAAGGCACATTACTCGGACGAGTAGTGCTTATCCGAGTACGTTCGCTCATCTCTAATTATATTGTATAAATTTGTGTCATCTGCAAATATTGATATTTTACTGTGTAGTCCCTCTATCAGGTCGTTGATAAATATATTGAACAGAATAGGGCCTAATACTGAACCCTGTGGCACCCCGTTAGCGACGGTGGCCCAATCAGAGTACAAACCATTTATTACCACCCTCTGCTTTCTATCTCTGAGCCAATTCTTTACTTAGATGCACACTTTTTCACCCAATCCGAGCTGCCTCATTTTGTATATTAGCCTATTATGCGGCACGGTGTCAAATGCTTTAGAGAAGTCCAGATATAGGAGATCAATAGACTCTCTGAGGTCCAGCCTAGAGCTTACTTCATCGTAGAAGCTGATCAGATTGGTCTGACATGATCGACCCTTCATGAATACATGCTGGTGAGGCGTTATTCCCTTGTTCTCCTTGAGGTATTCTTCGATGGCGTCTCTCAGAAACCACTCGAATATTTTTCCAGTTACTGAAGTGAGACTTACCGGCCTCACTTTTGGACCGCCTTTTTGTATATCGGAACCACATTGGCAATGCGCCAATCCAGTAGTACAACCCCGGTCTTGATAGTATCCATAAATATTAGATATAGCGGCCTAGCTATCTCATCACTTAGTTCCCTTGGTACCCTTGGGTGTATTCCATCTGGGCCTGGCGATTTATCGATTTTAATCTTCTTTAACTGATTAGGCACTTCCTCCTGCGTTAGGTATGATATATTTTGTGAGGGGTTCATTTTTATTTCCCTGCATGTCTTGTGGCATTTCCTTTTCGTTCGTGAATACGCTTGAAAAGAAACTATTTAATAGGTTTTCCTTCTCTCTATCATCTTCAATGATTTCTCCTGCATTATTTGTTAAAGGGCCAGTCCTCTGGGTGCAAATCCTTTTGCTGTTAATATAGTTAAAAATAGTTTCGGGCTGTTTTTTGCTCTCTTTGGCAATTTTTAGTGTTTCAGCATCCGCCTTAGCAATTTTGATCTTATCTTTGCATATTTTGATTTTTTTCCCTGTACGATTTTAGCGCTTCTTTGCTGCCTTCTTGCTTTAGTAGTTTGAATGCTTTCTTTTTTTCGTTTAGTGCCCCCCTTACAGTCTTGTCGAGCCACAACAGTTTTCTTTTACTTGAAGTTCTTTTATTTTTAAAGGGAATGAACTGCTCACATGAGGTGATTAGGATCCTTTTAAACTTTTCCCATTTGTCCTCTGTACTGATATTTTTGAGGGTGTTGTCCCAATTAATGTTACCGATAGTAGTTCTAAGCTGATCAAATTTAGCTTTACTAAAGCTTAGTTTATTTGTCGCTCTCTGATAAGGCTTCTTATTGAATGACAGCTGGAAGTTGATTATATTGTGGTCACTGTTCCCCAAGTGCCCCTCAATCTGTACCCCCACTAATTTGTTAGTTAATACTAAGTCCAGAGTGGCCCTCACCCTAGTTGGCTCCTGCACAAGTTGGATAGGGTAGTTATCTTTAATTGTTCTCAAGAATTTATCACCCTTATGAGAATTGCAGGTTTTGTTTTCCCATATTATATCCAGATAATTAAAGTCCCCCATGATAATTACTTAGTTGCAGTTTGACACCTCTTCTATCTGTATTAATAGTAAGTTTTCAGTTTCTTCTGTTGCTTTTCGAGGTCTATAGAAAACCCCTATCAGGATTTTGTTATTTTGTTTTGTTCCTGTATTTCTACCCACAGAGATTCCACGTGTTCATCTCCGGCACCTATATCTTCCCGTAGCCTCGGCAATAAGTTCAATTTAATGTACAGACATACCCCTCCCCCTCTCTGGTTTCCACGGTCTCTTCTGAAGAGGTTGTAACCCTGTAAATTCACCGCCCAATCGCACTTATCATCAAGCCCTGTTTCCGTTATTCCGACTATATAATAGTTTTCATCAGTCATTCTCGCTTCAAGCTCACCCACTTTACCGATCAGACTTCCTGCAATCGTGGTCATACCATTTATAAAGTTTTTTTGTTCTTTAAATTCATTTTGTTACTAATGGTACTATTGGTTGATCTGACAGTTCTAACTGTACTAACCCCACCTCCCGCCCAACCCCCATTCCCATTGCTTAGACCCAGGTTGCTAGCTATGCTGACTACCCCCTTATTTCTCTTTTTGCCCTCCCCCAGTCCCTAGTTTAAACACTCCTCCAGCCTTCTAACCTTCTTCTCACCCAGCACAACTGCACCCTCCCCATTAAGATGCAGCCCGTCCCTACAGTAGAGCCTGTAGCCGACAGCAAAGTCAGCCCAGTTCTCCAGGAACCCACACCCTCATCCTTACACCAACTCCAGAACCACTTGTTTACCTCCCTAAGATCCTGCTGCTATTTCTAGTGTGGCTTTAGGTGCAGTTAGTATTTCCAAGAAAACTACCCTGGAGGTCCTCGCCCTAAGCTTGGACCCTAAGTCCCTGAAATCATTTTTGAGGGCCCTCCATTGACCTCTAATTTGTTCATTGGTGCCAATAAAGCATGTGGATTTGATTTACTGACCTTTTGGTACGGAAAACAAATCACAGTATACTCAATTTCACTGTGGATCCTGCATGGACGGCTTCCATTGAAGTCATTGGAAGCTGTCCAATCTGCAGCCCATCCGCAATCGAATTGCGGACGGGCTGCAGATTCTATGGGAGAGCAGGAGTTGAAAAGAAAAAAGTATTGCACCTGCGTGCCAGCGTGCCCCCACACATCTGCAGTGAAGAAAAAGAAGACCCAGACAGACACGCAGAAGACCCGGAGCAGGTACGCAATGTCCTCGGCCATGGGCAGGGTCAGATTCCGCTGCAGGCTCCCGCATGCTGAATCCGATCCGCCCGTATATATGAGGCATTATAATCCCAGTCATTATTACAAGGCTTAGAGAAATGCTGTCTTTCAATAGGTGGTTCTGTAGAGACATTGATCCATCTCCTCATTTCCTTAAATGATCACTACACTTTGAGAAAACTTGTTCTTATGTCATAGCCAACGTGATTACCAGCAAAAGTGCAAATCACTTTGCTTATTTACAATGACATTTTAGCACTCAAAAATCACTAAGCATCTCCCTTCCTTCCAATGGCCCTTTTGCATGGGACATTCCTGTGCTCCCGCGGGAGTTTGAGTTGTCCAGTGTAAATGCATGCAGAGACTAAAAGAGGTATCACAGCCGCAGGGGAATCACTTATTATAGCAACGTTTTCACTGATTTAACTCCTAGTTAAAACACAACCCCCAATAGAAACTAATAAAAAATATCCCCACAGAGAGAGAACAAATATATATTTGTGGTTAGAACACCATAATCTACCAACTCCTTAAATGGCCCGCAGGTAGCAATCGAGGAGCACTTGCACAGTTTCAGTCAGTATGGATATTATGTGCTATTTAAATATTGAGCCCTCTGGACACCCTGGGGGCCACTATAACTGTTCCATTGGTGGGAGTAGGCTAGTGAAAGGTTATAACATACCCATTCCCACCGTAGGACGAGTTGTCCAAAGACAACTCGGCTTGTCCACTATTGTAGTGGTATGGGCAAAATGTAGCCAAACACTTGGTTCGGTATACTTCAAAGATCAACAGAGCAAGAGGTAGTTGTTTTATTCTGGATAATCTAGTTGTCAGTATAGTCAAACCCCAGCTTAGAGTTATGTTAATAAGCTCAAATAGAGTTAGATGTTGAATTTGCTTGATGTTCTTAAATGGCTCGACGCGCTTCTGTCGCGAGATGCGACTTCATCAGGAGCCCTAATGGAAAAGGGACCCAAAAGGTTTTGTCCCAAAAATGAATATTTGATCGATCAGAGCAATGTCTATAAATGATTGAGTAGTAGTTCAGCTATAACACACGGGTAATGATCCCCTGTGCTAGAACCATAAATATATTGGTCCTATAGCCTCCTTTAAAGATGAAGAAAATGAACCAAAAAAATCTCTAAACATTAGAGATATGCGGGGATCACATGGGAATATATACTGGCAAGAATGATTATTTTTAACCTGCACAAAAGATGTAATCATTTGGCGAATGAGCATCTGCCCATTTCTCAGTTGAACGTTTCCCTGAGCAGGGCAATGATCAAAGCTTGTTAACATTGGCCCATAGAAAATAAGTGGAAAATCCCTTTATCTGAACTGACAGCATTACAGTTTAACTTGTTTATAAGTCATGTAGGATCTGAATGTTATAGTACATCCTCTGTATTTGCAGATGGCACACAGTTCTGTAGCGTTGTATAAAATGTTCGGTATTATTGATATTCATGTAATACATTAATGCAGTGAACTGATTGTGAGGTAGATTAAGAGATGGAGCACACATTGCAGTAACAATCTTTACTCGGCAGCTGAATCAGTGGTACAGTCTCTTAAACTTGATATACGGTTTAACAACTTTTCAACACTTGGCAATGCTGACTTTAGAATTTTTCAACACTGCCTCAGCTTGCCAGCCCTTGCAAGAACAATTCACAGTCTGCTTTACATACTTAGCAGACTTGTCGTTCTTTTTCAAACTCAGCAGACCATGAGTGGCTCTGTGGACACTGTGGAAATGTAACAACACTTGCATGCCACACACCCCTACCAGTTGTTCTGAATCCAGGCTCCACCCTGAGAGGTGAGACACATGTTAATCCATCACACACGTCTCCAGTGAACCGTGAAGAGGCAACCATACTAGAATGGAGACTAATCACTAGAGATGAGCGAGCACCAAAATGCTCAGAACTTTCCGTAATACTCGAGAGCTCGTTTCAAGTAATGAACCCCATTGAAGTCAATGGGCGAGTCGAGCATTTTTGTATGGGACCGATGCTCCGCATAGCTGATGACTTGTCAAACACCAGAAAACATCAGAAAGTCATGGAAACACCACAGAAACGGATAAGGAAGGGCAGGGGCAGCATGCATGGCTGCATCTGAGGCTCCCAGGTCCCACTATTAAGCCAAAATGGGGGCAAGAGTCTGGCATCACCCCCCTAACAATTTTTACTTCCGACAAACCCTCATTAGCAAGGCACACCTTAGCTAAGCACCACACTACCTGCAACCAAGGACAATCACTGCCTGTGGGTGACACTGCTGCCTCTTCTCCTGGGTTACATGCTGGCATTGCTGTCCAACCCCCCCCCCCCCCCCCCCCGCACGATCCTGCGTCCACAGCGCACTCAAAAGTGTCCCTGCACAGCGTTCAGCTGGCCTCATGCCACACGCTCGCTTCATAGCTACACCACCCTCATGTCTATTTATAAGCACGTACTGGATGAGGAGGAACCGGAGGCACACACTGCAGAGGGTTGGCATGGCCAGGCAGCGACCCTCTTTGAAAGTGTGGGCGATAGCCCATAATGGTGTTGAGAATGGATGATAAATTGACGTATGATCATCATTCCAATCCCGTGCCACCTCCGTCGCAAAATTGTCAGGAGCCGCAAACGTGGGCATAAAGGGGACTCAGGTGCCAGCACTTCCACACATCTCCACAATGCAGCAATACTCTGTGAGGGAAGCACGTGAGCGGGCCCAGGGTCAGGCTCGGTCCCAGCCTCTATTTTGTGTGACCCAAGGTGCAGCGAGTTACATGGCAATGGAAAATCCATGTGTCTCCCCACAATTCATTCTGTGTAAGTGTTAGATAGCTCAACACTGCAATAAAAGTCTTTGAGTTCCTTGGGCTTGCCTATGCTGTCTGTTCACAAAGATGGTATTAAACAAGAAGAAATCAGAGTGCCCAAACATGGCAGAGTTTCACCCCGCCAAGGACCTCGGCCCACATTTCTACCCTAGTCAGTCAGTGTATTTGTGCCAGACAGGTAAAGCAACGCAATGGGAAGTCTTTGTGCACTCACAGCATAGGTGAGCCCAAGGAACTCAAGCATGGTATTACACATGAGGAAATCAGAGTGCCCAAACATGGCAGAGTTTCACCTTGCTAAGGGCCTCGGCCTACTTTTCTTCCCTAGTCAGTCAGTGTGTTTGTGCCAGACAGGTAAAACAATGCAATGGGAAGTCTTTGTGCACTCACAGCATAGGTGAGCCAAAGGAACCCAAGGAAAGTATTAAACATGAAGCAATTACAGTGCCCAAACATGGCAGACTTTCATTCCGCCGAGGACCTCGGCCTCTGCACACACCCTCAGCAATCATGGTCATAAAGCAGACTCCGATGCTAGTTCAGCTGTGAACGTTTCATTTAATTAGTTGCGGTTGCTTTCATCGCTCCAAAGACTGGATGAACCAGGAAGAAGTTCCACGGGCCAAACCTGGCGCAGTTGCATTTCCCCCAGGACATAGGCCTCTGCCCACACCCTCAGCAATCGTGGGCATAAAGCGGACTCCGATGCTAGTACAGCAGTAAATGTCTCATTAAATCAGCTATGGTTGCTTTCACCGCTCCAAAGACTGGATTAACCAGGAAGAAGTTCCACAGGCCCAACCTGGCGCAGTTGCATTTCCCCCAGAACATAGGCCTCTGCCCACACCCTCAGCTATCATGGACATAAAGCGGACTCCGATGCTAGTAAAGCAGTGAACGTCTCATTAATGCAGTAACACTCCTTTTGTTTGGCCCAAACCAGTGCCTCAGATAACTGTGGTAACATGAGAGAAAATACATGTTGCCCAGTGCTGATCCCCTGACCCCAAGCAGGAGGAGGAGATGCCATTACAAGGCAAAGAAACCATGACCTGCTATAGTCTGTGTGGGAAGTATGTGAGCGGGCCCTGGGTCAGGCTTGGTCCCAGCCTCCACCTTGTGTGACCCAAGGTGCAGCGAGTTACATAGCAATGCAAAATCCATGTGCCCACACACAGATAGCTCAACACCGCGAGGGGAAGTCTTTAAGTTCCTTGGGCTCGCCTATGCTGTCAGTGCACAAAGATGGTATTACACAGGAAGAAATCAGAGTGCCCAAACATGGGAGAGTTTCACCCCGCCAAGAGCCTTGGTCTCGGCCCACATTTCTGCCTTAGTCAGTCAGTGTATTTGTGCCAGATAGGTAAAACACCGCGATGGGAAGTCTTTGCGCACCCACAGCATAGGTAAACCCCTGTAACATTCCTGTAGCAAAGGTATAGGCAGACCCCAGTAACATTTATGTAGTAAAAGTATAGACGGACCCCAGTAACATTTCTGTAGTAAAAGTAAAGGCAGACCGCTGTAACATTTCTGTAGCAGAAGTATAGGCAGACCCCAGTAACATTTCTGTAGCAAAAGTATAGGCAGACCCCAGTAACATTCCTGTAGAAAAGGTATAGGCAGACCCCTGTAATATTTCTGTAGTAAAAGTATAGACGGACCCCAGTAACATTTCTGTAGCAAAGGTATAGGCAGAGCCCAGTAACATTTCTGTAGTAAAAGTATAGACGGACCCCAGTAACATTTCTGTAGCAAAGGTATATGCAGACACCAGTAACATTTCTGTAGTAAAAGTATAGGCAGACGCCTGTAATATTCCTGTAGCAAAGGTATAGGCAGACCCTAGTAATATTTCTGTAGTAAAAGTATAGGCAGACCCCAGTAACATTTTTGTAGTAAAAGTAGAGGCAGACCCCTGTAATATTCCTGTAGCAAAGGTATAGGCAGACCCCAGTAACATTTCTGTAGTAAAAGTATAGGCAGACCCCAGTAACATTTCTGTAGTAAGAGTATAGACAGATCCCTGTAACATTTCTGTAGCAGAAGTATAGGCAGACCCCAGTAACATTTCTGTAGCAAAAGTATAGGCAGACCCCTGTAACATTCCTCTAGCAAAGGT
Organism: Eleutherodactylus coqui; assembly: GCF_035609145.1. Classification (NCBI taxonomy): domain Eukaryota; kingdom Metazoa; phylum Chordata; class Amphibia; order Anura; family Eleutherodactylidae; genus Eleutherodactylus; species Eleutherodactylus coqui. The sequence goes on from NC_089842.1 coordinate 207,630,977, forward strand.
ATAGGCAGACCCCAGTAACATTTCTGTAGTAAAAGTATAGGCAGACGCATGTAACATTTCTGTAGCAAAAGTATAGGCGGACCCCAGTAACATTTCTGTAGTAAAAGTAGAGGCAGACCCCTGTGATATTCCTGTAGCAAAGGTATAGGCAGACCCCAGTAACATTTCCGTAGTAAAAGTATAGACGGACCCCAGTAACATTTCTGTAGCAAAGGTATAGACAGACCCCAGTAACATTTCTGTAGTAAAAGTATAGGCAGACGCCTGTAACATTTCTGTAGCAGAAGTATAGGCAGACCCCAGTAACATTTCTGTAGTAAAATTAAACATGTCAGCACTGGCAGTTGACAGGCGGGTACGCTTATCCGTGATGATTCCCCCAGCTGCACTAAACACCCTCTCTGATAAGACGCTAGAGGCAGGGCAGGCCAGCACCTCCAGGGCATACAGCGCAAGTTCATGCCACGTGTCCAGCTTTGAAACCTAATAGTTGTATGGAGCAGAGGCATCACGGAAGACGGTGGTACGATCGGCTACGTATTCCCTCACCATCTTTTTACAGTGCTCCCTCCGACTTAGCCTTGACTGGGGAGTGGTGACACAGTCTTGCTGGGGAGCCATAAAGCTGGCAAAGGCTTTGGAGAGTGTTCCCCTGCCTGCGCTGAACATGCTGCCTGATCCCTGCGCCTCCCCTGCTAGTTGGCCCTCTGAACTGCGTCTTCTGCCACTAGCGCTGTCAGAGGGCTGGAAGTTTAGCATCACTTTTTCCACCAGGGCACTGTGGTATTGCATCACTCTCGTACCCCTTTCCTCTTCGGGAATGAGAGTGGAAAGGTTCTCCTTATATCGTGGGTCGAGAAGGGTGTACACCCAGTAATCCGTGTTGGCCAGAATGCGTCTAACGCGAGGATCACGAGAAAGGCAGCTTAACATAAAGTCAGCGATGTGTGCCAGGGTACCTGTACGCAACACATCGCTGTCCTCACTAGGAAGATGACTTTCAGGATCCTCCTCCTCCTCTTCAGCCCATACACGCTGAACAGATGACAGGCAAGCAGCATGGGTAGCCTCTGCAGTGCGCCCAGCTGTCTCTTCCCCCTCCTCCTCCTGCTCCTTCCCCTCCTCCAAAACGCGCTGAGATATAGACATGAGGGTGGTCTGGCTATCAAGTGACATACAGGCATCCCCGTCTCCTGTTCCAACTGCAAAGCGTCGGCCTTTAGGCCTTGCAGCGAACTTCTCAGCAGGCAAAGCTGCTCACTAGAGATTAGCGAACGTACTCGTCTGAGCTTGATGCTCGCTCGAGTATTAGGGTGCTCGAGATGCTCGTTACTTGAGACGTGCACCACGCGGTACTGGAGTCAATTCCATTTCCTTCCGTGCATGTTCTGCAATTTCTAGCCAATAGACATGCAGGGAAGGCATTACAACTTCCTCCTGTGTTCCAGCCCCATCCCACCACCCTGCAGTGAGTGGCTGGTGAGATCAAGTGACCGCTGAGTATTTAAAGCAGTCCCGCCCGCGGCTCGCCTCAGACACATGCTGGCGGAGATTAGGGAGAGTGCTGTTCCTGCTATAGGGAGAGTGTTAGGCTACTGTTAGTATCTTCAAGAACCCCAACGGTCCTTCTTAGGGCCACATCTAACCGTGTGCATTACTGTTGTGGCTGCTGGGAGCAGTTTTGCACAAAAAAAAATGTTTTTTCATCTTGGGCTGTGCAGGCTATAGCGTTCTCAGTCTGCAGTCAATTATACAGAGTATAGGGGCAGTACTGGTGAGGCAGGGACAGTGGTAGTGTAGAATCCTGTCAACAAGTACCCCAACTTTGGGCTACCTGTGACCGTGTGCATTTTACTGCGTGGCCACTGGGAGTTGTAGTGCCTCCCTATTACCCAGCTAGGCCTTTTTGCAGCCTTGCGTACAATTTTTTTCGGACTGCAGTGTTCGTAACATAACCGCTGTCAGCCTCCAACTGCAGGCCAATAATTGCATAATTTTTTTCACCGCTCTGTGTGTCCCGTCAACTTCATGCACAGCGTGCGGCGACAGCCCCTGATAGAGGAAAAGACATATACACGCTATCTAGGCTGTGTGCTTTTTCAAAAAAATTTGAAAAAAACCCCTCCGTCTTGGGTAGGGTGCAGAGTGCAGATGGTTGACCCCTTGTGTTGTCGATGAGGTATCCGACACCCGAACAGAATGAGTAGTGTGTGGACACGTATAGTCCCCATTGCTATGTCACTCGCAGCACCTTGGGCCACATTGGGTCAACCAGGTGGAGGTTGGGACTGAGCCTGATCCAGGGCCCGCTCACATAATTCCCACACCGAGTATTGCTGCATTGTGGAGATGTGTAGAAGTGCTGGGCTGGCAGCTGAGTCCCTTTTATGCCCACGTTTGCAGCTCCTGACGGAGGTGGCAAAGGATTGGAATGAAGATGGAACGTCAATCTATTATCAATTCTCAACAGCATTGTGGGCTATCGCCCCCCCCCCCCCTTTCAAAGAGGGTCGCTGCCTGGCCCTGCCAACCCTCTGCAGTGTGTGCCTCCGGTTCCTCCTCATGGCAGACGCACTTATAAATAGACATGAGGGTGGTGTGGCTATGAGGCCAAGGTGTGGCATGAGGGCAGCTGAAGGCAGTGCAGGGGCACATTTGTGTGCGCTGCGGACGCAGGATCGTGCGCGTGCGCGGGGGTTGGGCAGCATGTAACCCAGGAGAAGAGGCAGCGATGTGTCCCACAGGCAGTGATTGTGCTTAGTTGGAGATAGTGTGGTGCTTAGCTAAGGTGTGCCTTGCTAATGAGGATTTGTCCAAAGTAAAAATTGTTGGGGGGGGGGCACTCTTGCCGCTATTGTGGCTTAATAGTGAGACCTGGGAACCTGATATGCAGCCATGCATGTTGCCTCTCGCCTGCCCTATCCGTTTCTGTGTCGTTTCCATCACTTTCGTAGGTTTTGCAGATTTTCACAAATGAAAACCTTAGCGGAGCATCGGTCATATAGAAAAATGCTCGAGTCGCCCATTGACTTCAATGGGGTTCATTACTCGAAACGTACTCTCAGGCATCGCGGAAAGCTCGACTAAAGCAACAAGCACCCGAGCATTTTGGTGCTCGCTCATCTCTACCGCTCACCATCTGGGTTGACTCCTCAAAGTTTCTGAGGACCTGTCAGATATCTGTCATCCATGCCCACTCTTAAGTAAAGAATTGGGGAGGTTGACTACCACTCCGCCGCCCATGTTGTAGCTGGTATTCCACTATTGCTCTACGCTGCTCTTACAGCCTTGCCAACATGTGCAGCGTAGAATTCCAGCGTGTGGGCACGTCGCACAGCAGTCGGTGCTCTGGCAGCTGAAACCAATGTTGCAGGGTCCTGAGGGTGGCAGCGTCTGTGGTGGACTTGCGGAAATGTGCGCAGATGCGGCGCACCTTGTCGAGCAGGTCAGACAAGTGGGGGTAGTTTTTCAGAAACCGCTGAACCACCAGATTGAAGACATGGGCCAGGCATGGCACGTGTCTGAGGCTGCTGAGCTGCAGAGCCGCCACCAGGTTACGGCCGTTGTCACACACGACCATGTCCAGTTGGAGGCTCAGCGGCGAAAGCCAGAAGTCGGTCTGCTCTGTAAGACCCTGCAACAGTTCAAGGGCCGTGTTTCTCTTGTCATTTAAGCTGATTAGTTTCAGCACGGCCTGCTGACGCTTGCCCACCGCTGTGCTGCCGCGCGATACCGACGGCTGGCGACGTGCTCACACTTCTTTTTTGAGAGGTGGAGATGGCGGAGGAGGAAGAGGGGGGGGGGGGGGTTGGAGGAGGTGGCATATAACGCCGCAGATACCAGCAGCGAGGTAGGACCCGCTATTTTTGGCGTGGGTAGCACGTGAGCGTTCCCAGGCTCTGACTCGGTCCCAGCCTCCACCAAATTCACCCAATGTGCCGTCAGGGAGATATAGTGGCCCTGCCCGCCAGTACTTGTCCAAGTGTCCATGGTTAAATGAACCTTCCCAGTAACCGTGTTGGTGAGGGCACGATTAATGTTGCGGGAGACGTGCTGGTGTAGGGCTGGGACGGCACACTGGGAAAAATAGGGGCGACAGGGGGCCGAGTAGCGCAGGACCACCGCAGCGATCATGTTTTTGAAAGCCTCCATTTCCACAAGCCTGTACGGCAGCATCTCCAGGCTGATTCATTTGGCAATGTGCACGTTTAAAGCTTGTGCATGTGGGTGCGTGGCGGCATATTTGCGCTTTTGCTCCAACGCTTGTGTTAGCGACTGCTGAACGCTGCGCTTAGAGACATTTCTGGATGGGGTGGAGGACAGTGGAGGTGAGGGTGTGGGTGCAGGCCAGGAGGCGCTCGTGCCTGTGTCCTGAGAGGGGGATTGGATCTGTGTGGCAGGTTGGGGCACAGGGGAAGAGGCAGTGGTGTGACCCGAAGGTGGTGAGCGGCCTTCGTCCCACCTTGTGGGGTGTTTGGCCATCATATGCCTGCGCATGCTGGTGGTGGTGGCTCCCCGGCTGATCTTGGAGTGACACAGGTTGCACACCACTGTTCGTTGGTCTTCCACGCTCTCACTGAAAAACATCCACACCTTTGAACACCTAGCCCTCTGCACGGAGGCTTTCCGTGAGGTGGTGCTTTGGGAAACAGTTGGGGGATTCTTTGCTCTGGCCCTGCCTCTCCCCCTGGCCACGCCACTGCCTCTTCCAACCTGTTCTGCTGCTGCACTTGCCTCCCCCTCTGAAGCCCTGTACTCAGTAGGCTTAGCAAACCAGGTGGGGTCAGTCACCTCATCGTCCAACTGCTCTTCCTCCGAATCCTCTGTACGCTACTCCCTCGGACTTACTGCCCTTACTACTACCTCACTGACAGACAACTGTGTCTCATCATCAACATCCTCCTCACCCACAAAAAGCTCTTGAGACAGTTGCCGGAAGTCCCCAGCCTCATCACCCTGACTCCGGGAACTTTCCAAAGGTTGGGCATCGGTCACGACAAACTCCTCAGGTGAGAGAGGAACCATTTTTTCTCTCTCATGGCAGGGACCCAAGAACAGTTCCTGGGAGTCTGCTCAGAATATGTTATTTCCATGGAAGGAGGAGGCTGGGAGGAAGGAGGAGCAGCAGCCAAAGGATTCATAGTTGCAGTCCCTAGGTCGGGAGTAGTGGACTGCGTAGAAGACTGGGTGGTCGATACATTGCTGGACGCGTTTTCTGCCATCCACTACAGGACCTGCTCACACTGCTCTGTTTGTAATAAAGGTCTACCACGTGGACCCATAAATTGTGATATGAAGCTGGGGAGCCCAGAAACTTGCCTCTCTCCTAATCCTGCAGCAGCCAGCTGTGATTCACCTGGACCAGGAACTCGGCCTGTGCCCACACCCTCGCTTGGACGTACGCGTCCGCATCCACGTCCACGTCCTCGAACCTTACCCCTACTCCTCATCATGGCGAATTAAGAATATAGCAGGGCCGAAATAAATTACCCTACTGTACAGCACTGACAACTGTGGCTTAATTTACCGCACACAGAGACTTGTAGATAGCGGAGTCTCTATGCTGTGACTTTAAAAAAGTAACCTGCTGTCTTGCGCTGATACCTAGGGGTAATTTACTGCTCACAGAGACTTGTAGATGATAGAGGCTGCGTGGAGTGGAAGAAGACTCTAAAGCCAGTGGATAGTGCTGGTAACTGCGGCTATCTCAACCCCACCAAGGAAAGGGTATTGTGAGATGCTCTGCACAGCGGCAGAGCTGAAATACTTTGCAGTGGCCCAGGTAATATAACAGTACTGTTTAGAGTTGAGACCTCTGTCTAATGCATTGCAGACACAGAACGGTATAAACAAAGTCGTTCACAGTAGGCTAGGAAATATTTGAGTGCAGTTTCACAGTAAGAGCTGGTTGAATGGCACTGCAGCCTTAGAATGCTATTACTGACAGGCTGCTGACAGGCCTGGGCCCTAGATGCGTAATACAAAAATGGATGCACTACAAGTCCCAGCAGGCCACAAGTATAATTGCACACAGTCAGATGTAGCCCTAAGAAGGAGCTTTGGGGGTTTTGCAAGGAGAATTTTGAGGACTGTATAGTGTATATAACTTCACCTACAGAAGTGACTGTGTCCCTACGGTTGGTGTCTGATTCACTGCAGACACAGAATGGTATAAACGAAGTCGTTCGCAGCAGGCTAGGAAATGTCTGAGTGCAGTTTCACAGTGAGAGCGTGATTGTACGGCACTGCAGCCTGAAAAAACTATTACTGAAAGGCTGCGAGCAGGCCTAGATGCGTAATACAAAAATAGAAGCACTACAACTCCCAGCCAGTCACAAGTATAATGCACACGGTCAGATGTAGCCCAATTAAGGAGCTTTGGGATTTTTGCACGGAGGATACGGGCTGTATAGTGTATATATAACTTTCCTTGTAGAAGTAGCTGTGCTCCAACACTCTGTGTCTAATTCACTGTAGACACAGAACGGTATAAACGAAGTCGTTCACAGTAGACTAGGAAATATTTGAGTGCAGTTTCACGGTGAGAGCTGGTCGTACGGCACAACAGCCTGAGAACGCTATTACTGACAGGCTGCGGACAGGCCTAGGCCCTAGATGCGTAATACAAAAATGGATGCACTACAACTGCCAGCAGGCCACAAGTATAATGCACACGGTCAGATGTAACCCTAAGAAGGAGCTTTGGGGTTTTTGCACGGAGGACTTTGAGGACTGTATAGTGTATATAACTTCCCTTACAGAAGTGGCTGTGTACCTACGCTCGGTGTCTAATTCACTGTAGACACAGAACGGTGTAAATGAAGTCGTTCGCAGCAGGCTAGGAAATATTTGAGTGCAGTTTCACGGTGAGAGCGGGATCGTACGACACTGCAGCCGGAAAAAACTATTACTGAAAGGCTGGGAACAGGCCTAGATGCATAATACAAAAATGGATGCACTACAACTCCCAGCCAGCCACAATTATAATGCACACGGTCAGATGTAGCCCAACAAAGGATCTTTGGAGTTTTTGAAGACAGGATCCTACTCTAACACTTTCCCAGCAGCAGCACTTTCCCTATACTCTGCATAATACACTGCAGACTGAGAACGCTATAGATGAAATGGCCTGCACAGCCCGAGATGAAAGAAAAAAAAAAATGGTGCACTACTGCTCCCAGCCAGCCACAACAGTAATGCACACGGTCAGATGTAGCCCTAAGAAGGACCGTTTGGGTTCTTGAAGACAGGACCTACGCTAACACTATCCCTGAATGAGCAGCAGCACTTTCCCTAACCTCTGCCAGTGTGTGTCTGAGGCGAGCCGCGGGCGGGACCGTTTTAAGTTCTTGGCGGTCACTTGATCTCGCCAGCCACTCACTGCTGAGGGGTGAGATAGGGCTGGCACGTTACAGGAGGAAGTGGTAATGCCTTCCCCGCATGTCTATTGGCTAGAAAATGGCGCTAAACATGCGGGGAAGGAAATGGAATTGACTCGAGTACCGCGTGGTGCTCAAGTCGAGTAATGAGCATCTGGAGTACCCTAATGCTCGAACGAACATCAAGCTCGGATGAGTGTACTCGCTCATCTCTACTAATCCCACAATGGCAACAACAGAGTCTTTTAAATAATTAAAACAAACAGTAGCACAATAAACATTAGCAATGCACAATCATCCTCAACAGTTATGGCACTTACCCTATTAAATATGAGCAATCTACTGTATCGCATCACAATAGATCCTTGCAATTACAGCATTCTGCTAGCTTTACAAAGCTAACCTTTTCATTCCAATTACAAACATCCTGCTCAGTATGCTTATACCTTCATCCAGGATCTGCAGATGCCATCATGAAAACCTGTCTCTATAGATCTAGTATATACATACATGGGCCACATAGTAGCTCACTAATTAGCACTTGGGAAAGAAAAATGTTATTGTATAAAACTCTGTGTTAATCAGTGCAGACCATAATGTAATGGTATAACTGCAACATCTAAGTGGCTACACAGAAGGAAGGGGTTCCTTCTATCCCCTAATTTGCCCAAAGGTGGCATACTGGATGCCATATCAATGTCATGTAAGCTAGATGCCTAATAAAGGCCTTCAAACCTGCTATTCTCAGGGGGGCGTGGCCTAGCAAGCAGAGTGAGCGGACGCACGGAGCCTCTGCTTCTGCACCCAGAGAGAATACAACCGGATTACTGGCTACCATAGCTCCTGGTCCACTCGTTCAGCATTAGCATCGGCTTCTCTGCGAGATGTCCCGGACCCCCCTGTGACGCGGCTTTACTGCTGAAGCCGGCTAACAAGTAGAAAACCGGGACCCTGATTTTCGCGCCAGACGAGAAGTGCGCGGCGGGACGATGCCCGGACAAACCGCAGGCCACAGTGATCTCCCGTTGGCCACCCGAAGGGATACCCTGGACTGGACCTGACTGGAGGGGGTAGGTGAAAGCAGCGGTGGAGCAGTGGAACGGCACCACAGCGGCACGGCTCTCAGAGACGGAAGGCGGGAGTAAGCAGGTGAGCCCGCGCTACAGGAAAATAGCAGAGAAGTGAAACGCCGGGCTCTCATCCCAAACCCCGTACGGCTTGTGATCTCGCCATAGCGGTCGGCCTCTACCAGGAGGTGAGGTCTCCCTGCGCCCCTGTAGCTGCAGAGCTCCCGAAACAGACCAAGAGAGAACTCCTCCCCTTCCCCAACGCTAAAGACCGCAGCAGCTCACCCCCCCCCCCCCCGCCCTCCTCCTTCACCCAAACAAACGGAGAGGGTTAACAGAGTTCTCACCCCACTCTTCGGTCACGGTTCCAGCTCGAAAAGGGCGGAATACAGACGGACCTGACCGCGTCCCCAAGGCCAGTTAACCCCTACTAGCCCACCCTCTAAGCCTCAGATAAAGGCTCTCTACAAACAGCCGTGCTGTCACCCAGTCATATTACTGACCCAGGCTAAGAGCAGTCTCTTTGCGCTGAGAATAACCCGGCTTTACCTGAGACATTATCCCTTCCCCCGGACCGGCCCTGCAGCACCTTCCCCCCATGGGGGACCGCAACTTCCTCGGCACGCCTCTGAGGATTCCAAGGGGCAACCTTCTTTCTCGCACGAGCAGAATACGTGCCCCACGTGCATCCCCAAGATCAGAAAACTCAGACATCTGTCTTACCACCTATGTAGGCAACACATTACCCTGTCTGCTCTCTGGCAAAGGTAAACCCTCCGATTAAGCATACCCTGATCAGAACATCCCCAACCCCACTACACGAACCCAAGCAACAGACCCTCTGAAGAAGGGGCCTACAAAGCTCCTACCCAGCATCACCCCATTCACCTAATCTTCAACAGAGTAACTGGGACCTCCCATGAACCGGTGGGACCTTGAATCTTTATCCAACTCGACCTGACAAGTTTCCCAAAAGGGCCCATCCCTGATATGGCCCCCTAGGTGGATGGGCAGTGGACCGGGCCCCGTCACACGACCAATCATTTAATCGTCTCCTTCCCGCAATGGGGAAAAACAGTAGAGAGGGGAGTAACGACACAAGCGGCACACCGCGACCAACTAAGGGACAGTCCGACATGCAAAAATTCTTCAAAGAAAGAGTTTTGAGATCCCCTCACCCTTCTAGTAAACAATCGCTGAACTTTTCAGCTCCAACTAAGCCCAGCGGTGAGAGGTAGGAAGTGGCGTCATCTGAAGGAGAAGAGTGTGAACAACTTTCCAGAAGCTTCATGAGGGACCTGATCACTAACTCCTTAAGACCAATTAAATCCGACCTTTCAGAGATCAAAGAAGACCTCAAATCAATGGGGAAAAGGGTCGAAGCCCTGGAATCCTCATCATCAAACCTCATTACGCACTCAACAGAGCTTGCACAACTGGTCCTGAGAAGGATACATATATATCCTTTTAGGTAGAAAAGAAAACACTGGAATATATACATTTATATAGATATAGTTATGTGCCTTTCTTTTTATATGTATACTAACTTTATTCTTATATGTACTAACTCTATGAAAAACTTAATACTTCGCCTTATATCAGATATGCCAAGATGCTTTGCAAGGCAAACAGAGAAAGAATGTCCAAAGAAAGTAGATGAAGGATGAAGGTTAAAGTGGAGGAGAAAAGAGATATGGAGAATGCATGCTTAGCCGCTTTTTTAGAATTGAGTGGGTGATTCTTTGCACTGGAGTTAATTAAATACGTGATTTTCTGTACATAAGCCAGAGACCAAGTATGCCTTATCAAGATGGAGACCGTTCAACTATGCATCTGAACTTTCACTGTCTCAGGCCGGAAATCCGGACTTCCCATATATGGTTATGCGGTGGATTTGAGCCAATGAGACTATTACTCATTTCTAGTGATGAGACCAAAGGGTATAAGATCTCATGTAATCTGTAATAAAGCGGGCAGCGCAGTCATGTCCCCGTGTGAGGAACTATACCAGACCTCCGTGTGGTGTTTTCTTCTTTACCGCCGGCAGCGGGGCAAGTGGGGTGGGCCTGATTGGTGCTGTACTTAGAATTTTACCCTGACAATTGGCGCAACCAACTGGGGCGACAAAACCGGAGCCGTGCAGCCCTGTCCACCCGGATCCACGCCACGGGGAAGCCGTCCTGCTGCAAACCGAGCCTGATCAACTCACAGAACTCCAGGTAAGACCAGCATATATTTTATGTTGTGTTTTACATTGCGAGTCTTGCAGCAGGAGGGACTATCTGTGTTTTGTGACCGGACGGGTTGGGTTAAGAGTTCTACACGGTAACTCGTGTGGGCTTCGGGTTTGCCGTCATGGACCACTGACCGTGATATGCGCACCAATCGCTCACCCAGGAACTAGTCTGTAGTCTATTTGTTGTTGAAGTCCGTAGTGTTTTAACGATAGTGAAGGTTGTTTGTTGTATCTGCAGAATTTTTTTTCTCTTTCTTTTCATTTAGTCTCACAAGAGAAGGGACCCTCGGTTGTTTTTCCAGTATATAAGGGGCTAACAATTTGAAAATTAAGAGGGATGCATTTTGTGAGACAGGCTTCATAGGAGAAGGGACTCTCGATTGTTTTGCCTTATACATGGGGCTAACGATTTGATTTCAGAGAGATGCATTCTGTGAGGCTGGTTCCATAGGAGAAGGGACCCTTGGTTGTTTTGCCGGTATATAAGGGGCTGACAATTTGGAAATTAAGAGGGATGCATTCTATGGAGCGTGTTATTATTATTATTATTGTTGTTGTTGTTCTAATATGCGTAAGATCTTATTAAAGAAGACGGAGCCCTTTATGGGCTGCTGCCGTGCGGATGAATTGGTGGAGGAGAGTTCCAATCTGTAAAATGTAAGAAAACTTATGAAAATGTGTAACAAGGACCCGCATGGTAGATTACAGTATGGTGACTAGGAGGTCTTTAGGACCAAGAAGCGTGCCTTAAAAGACCAAGGTTTGCTAGAAAGTGCTGGAGTGAGGAGGAGAGAGAGACAGTCAGAGAAAGTTAAGTATGTACATATTATTTGTTTAAAGGTGTATAATACTAGGTAGATATAGATGTATATATGTGTATATATGTATATATATGTGTGCAAATAGTTAACTGAGCTTGCTTTTAGATGAGAAAGATTGTTTACATGAAGCTGCAGAGCTTGTGTTTAGTTTTCAAGGTCAAGCGATAACAAAGCAGAGAAAATGAAATAATGACCCTGGAAAATATCTTTGCTTGCTTAAATGGAATGAAAGCTTATAATGAATTTAATTAATTATACTGTCTTACAAGGCAGGAAATATAGCAATTTCTAAGGTATATTCTTACTTATACAGGGGTTGAAAATGAAAAACATGTTGCAAGGTCCCAGCATATGTGTTAATTATGAGTTCAAATGCAGGGAATAGTTAAACTAAAACAACTCTATTCAGTCTGTGTTTCATATTCGTAGAGAGATAACAGTTATTTTTGCAAAGGTGGGGGCTTTCAGACTTCACTTTTTGTTCAGGGTCAAATACAGAGAAAGAAAGACAAGGGGGGCAGAAAGATACCCACGTATTCTAAAATACTTCAGCGTTTAATATAGCATATAATAGCTTCAGTAGATAAGAAAGATAGAATGTCTCAGCAAACTTTTTCACATAATTTGTCATAAATAGCGCTCATTCACAATCTCATCTCAATAGAATCATGTACTTTATAACATTATAGCACTCACCTCAATGTTTTTCAACTGATGTATGTATGTTTGTCAAACTTTTTTTGTCTGTGCATCTGTATGGACTGGTACACCTTCAATAGGGGGTGACAGAGCAGACTTGAGCGCATGGATGGATGAGAGTTAATGACTGGGGATAAAAGTCCCCCCCCCCCCCATGCATAAGACTTTACTTGTTTGAGATGTGGATGCTTAGACTGTTAAGCTTAAATGAAGGTTTGAAAAAAGACGCAAGTGACCAGTATCGAAGGGGTGGAGCTAGATGATGTAAAGGATGTAATGTTTCATCCCTCTTGTCCACAAGGGAGGGGGTGAGAATTTTGAGCAGCTAGTAAAACTTTTTTTTGGTTTTTCTTTTTTCTTTCTCAAATTTGATAAGACATTGCAGGCAGGATCAGATTAATAATGAATTTGCTTAAAGGATCTCACATTTCAAATATTAATAGATGTTTGTAGATTATTCTTCCCCGGTGTAACTCATGTCTCTGTTATTGGTGCTAACATTTTACAGGCCTTATCTGCATCCATCAAATCTTTTTACAATGTTGTACTACCTTGAACTCGGGTACTCTTGTTCCAATTGAGTACCCTGGTTCAAAGGGGGGGAGGAGAAGGCATAGGTGATCTAGGTATTGCAAATCAGCCATTTTTAAATTTTTTGCAAGCCATTTTTAAATTTTTAAATTTTTTGCAACAAGATTCTGATCTTTTTGAAATAAAATATCAGCCTGATTGTCTAGCAGTGATGCAACAAGAAAATTTAAGTTTTAAAAAGTTACTGAAAGCCCTTGTTAACAATGCATATTTAGAGTTGTTTTTTATAGATGGTACCAGGGTGATTGACGACTCCACACTGGATATGCAGTGGTCACACGACAAGATGTCCTAAAAGCAGAATGCCTCCGCATGTCTCAGTACAAGAAGCGGAACTAAAAAGGCCATCACTGAGGCATATAGAGTGGAGGAAGGTAAGACGGTAAACATTTACACTGACTCCCGGTATGCATTTGGCATAGCTCATGATTACGGCCCAACATGGAAGGCCAGACAGTTTTTTACCTCAGCAGGACAGCCAATTAAGAATGATGCAATGGTGCAGATTCTCATGGAGGCCCTACTTCTACCTGACAAAGTGGAAAGCTCACACCAATTCCTACACCAGAGAAACAAGAGGCAATGCCATCACAGACCACACAGCAAAGGCAGCGCCCCTCAAGCCGTGGAAGAAAAGAAGAAAAGAAGAATTTAACAATAACTTTGGACTTTGACTAACAACTTGGACTTTGATAAAAACTTTGGACTTTGACAAAACTTTGGACTTTGACAAAACTTTGGACTTTGATAAGAACTTTGGACTTTGATATGCTAAAGACTTTATAGTTACAAGCCAGCAAGGAAGAAAAGAAAAAATGGACTAAAAAGGGACAGTGTATGGTGAATAGTCAACAGAACTTGCCCACCACGGTCCCTGTGCCCCATGATGGCCCAGCTGATGCACGGAAAGACGCACCTCTCAAAGCAGTAATGATGTCGACACTTGAACAAGGACGGGTGGCTCCTGGGTTTTCTGTAGCTGCTGCATCATTTGTCCAATTTTGCATGATCTTTGCCGTAAGCAACAGGGCAGAAGTAAATGTGCCACATCACACTTGCCTAGACCACTCTACCTATTTCAGGGATTGCAAATTGGCTACACTCAGCTCCCACTTGTTGGGAAGCATGAATATGTGCTTGTTGTTGTTGATGTTTTTCAGGTCGGAGACCTACCCTGTTACTAAAGTAAATAAGCAGGTAACCGCACAGAAGCTCATGAATGAGGTAATCCGCAGATATGGGGCACCGGAAGTGATTGAGTCAAACAAAGGTACACACTTCACAGGTGAAATAATGCAACACGTCATGTCTGTTTTGGGTATATTCCAGGCTTTTCACACACCCTACCATCCGCGGAGTAGGGGGGAAATAGATACAAAAGACAATAGAGGAAACGGGCAAATCTTGAATTGAGTGTCTTCCATTAGTTTTTCTTTTTCTCCGGAGGGTACATGTCACAGTAGCAGAGTTTGGGGAATGATTTTCTTGTTAATTTTGTCATAGGCCTCTCCAAGGAATTGTCAATAATGCATTCTGCAGTCTCTGCTTTTCTCCCCGGTCCTACAGATGAGTGTCACAATCTAAAACCAGGTGACAGGGTCTATGTGAAAAAGTTTGAGAGAGAAACCCGGTTTGAATGTCCCTACCAGATGTTGCGCACCACCCCAACTGCAGTCAAGCTCGAAGGAAAGCCCACTTGGATCCACACTTCGCACTGAAAAAAACTCATGATCCTGCATATCCTTTACATGCTATAATGTGGTACAATTCCTCTAACACACACCTTTGACTACTGTAAACTAGCCCCCTGTTTCAGAACAAATTAATACAATCAAATGTGCAATATGAAGCCTACACTGAGGGTGAGAATCCAACACCACATCGTGCTAAGAGAGACGTTGACACTCAAGGTGCTAACTTTGATCCACATGTATACATAGATGCAAGAGGAGTGCCAAGGGGGGTGCCAGATTAATTTAATTCTAGAGATCAGGTTAAAGCAGGTTTTGAGTCCTTATTTACTATTGTCACTGTTAATAATGTAGATTGGATGAACTATATCTATTACAATCAGCAGAGGTTTGTAAACTACACCAGGCATGCTTTACAAGGGTTAGCCGACCAGTTAGGGCCCACTGCATCCATGGCGTTCCAAAATAGAGTGGCCCTGGATATGATTTTAGCAGAAAGAGGTGGGGTATGTAACTTCCTGTATATGTATTATCCCTTTGATCAAAAAGAGTATGAGTAAGGGACTGGATAATGTGACACCAAAATTTCCCTTGTTTAAAAAAGATGAAGAGCCAGTTCCGATAATGCCAACCACGTACGTTACCAGAAGAATGGAGAAATGTGCTAGTACTGCGCGCCTGCCACGATCTTCTAAGATGAATTATCAGTGGAATTCCCATTTGCCTAGGGTTAGTGCAGAAGACCTTAGGTTCGAGCGAGGGCACACCCTGTGGGGTGTTAACTTGTACAGATAGAGGGTATGGATGCCCGGAAATAACCCCAGGGAATCCATGGCCTCCTTCTGAGGTGAGGTAGGGATCCCCCTCCTAGGAGTAGGGACTTACGGGCAGTGGAGAAACCCTGACGCAAGGGAGAGGCGACCGAGGAAGAGTGCAAGGTCTGGTGCTTGATCTCAGTATTAAGTTTTTAGGGGGGTTTGAGAAGGATACATATATATCCTTTTAGGTAGAAAAGAAAACACTGGAATATATACATTTATATAGATATAGTTATGTGCCTTTCTTTTTATATGTATACTAACTTTATTCTTACTGTATATGTACTAACTCTATGAAAAACTTAATACTTCGCCTTATATCAGATATGCCAAGATGCTTTGCAAGGCAAACAGAGAAAGAATGTCCAAAGAAAGTAGATGAAGGATGAAGGTTAAAGTGGAGGAGAAAAGAGATATGGAGAATGCATGCTTAGCCGCTTTTTTAGAATTGAGTGGGTGATTCTTTGCACTGGAGTTAATTAAATACGTGATTTTCTGTACATAAGCCAGAGACCAAGTATGCCTTATCAAGATGGAGACCATTCAACTATGCATCTGAACTTTCACTGTCTCAGGCCGGAAATCCGGACTTCCCATATATGGTTATGCGGTGGATTTGAGCCAATGAGACTATTACTCATTTCTAGTGATGAGACCAAAGGGTATAAGATCTCATGTAATCTGTAATAAAGCGGGCAGCGCAGTCATGTCCCCGTGTGAGGAACTATACCAGACCTCCGTGTGGTGTTTTCTTCTTTACCGCCGGCAGCGGGGCAAGTGGGGTGGGCCTGATTGGTGCTGTACTTAGAATTTTACCCTGACAGTCCAAGAACACCACCACCAGTTGAATCACACTCTAATTCTTCAAGAAGATATTGAGAACCGCAACAGGAGGAATAACATCAGAATCAAAGGACTACCTGAAACGTGGGCGATGGAAGCGCTACCTAAAGTCGCCACCGAACTGTTCACTATACTACTAGGCCAAGAGAGAGCCACAAAAATTTCGATTGAGCGCATTCATAGATCTTTGAGGCCCCCACCCTCGGGGTCTGATCTGCCCAGAGATGTAATATGCAAACTCCTGACTTATCCAGATGCGCAGGCCATACTTGAAGCCTCCAGATCTTACAGAGAACTACAATACGACGGAGTACCAGTACACCTATATCAAGATCTTGCTCCGACGACGCTTGCAAAACGCCGTCTGATGAGACCGCTGCGGGAGGCCGTCCGTGCTAAGGATATTAGGTACTCTTGGCTCTTCCCATTTGGGCTGGGCATCAACCTGAGAGGCTGAAGAATAAATGTCCGAACACCGGAGGACCTTCACAAATGCTGGCAGCTTCTCGAAATAGATCCAATCGAAATCCCATCCTGGCTCCCACTACCAGAACTCCCATTGCTTCCTGCGCTGTCTACCTCTTCGCCTGATCTACCCTCAGGGAGCTCTCGTTCACCCAGAGAAAGAAAGAAGAAGATCAGAGAGGGCGCCACATATGAAGACACCTGAAGCGAAGTATAGGGAGCATATTCCCCAGGTGGAAAGACGAAATCTGACAATTGGCTACCAGCCAATCAGTTCCCGTTGATGGTTTGAAGTAATGTTTTATGATTATTGCGAATTTACTGATTACTTTCTCTGGCTGTCCCTCTTTACTTTTATACCTCTACATAAAGTGATGGGGCCTGACCTCATGGGTCACGCCTAGTTTAATCAGTCCTTCTTGTTAATAACACATTGTTCAACCCAATCCCTGACTGGGGCCTGGTGGTGGCGCCGACTGATCACCCCTTAAATACGCCCTTGGGGTGACGCAGTGCGCGACCGGTTCCTCCTTATGTCCTAGACAGCCCCCATAAGGGGCCCCCTTTCCTCTTCACTCTCTCTTCCTACTTTTAATCCTATACTCCCGCCGTCTTACTTGCCTACCACAGGCTCCCCGCACCCCGCTTTCCTGCCCCTGTATAATCCCCCCCTCCTGTCCGATCAACGGTCTCCCAACAGGAAACCCTCAAAGGGCTATCCGTTCGCCGGCAAGTGTTCCCCTCTTCCCGACTTAGTGAACCACAGACCTCTCACTCTCTCCACCTTCTCTTGATTATTACAGGTCTGACTCCTGAAGGGCGCTCCGGGGACAAGCATGGCTTCCATCCGCCTCACGTCGTTCAACGCTTGAGGTCTCAACTCTCCGCACAAGAGACACGGTGTAACGCATCTGCTCAAAAAATGTAAGACCAAAATTTTACTTCTCCAGGAAACACATTTTAAGAACGACAGTTTACCCTCCTGGGGCTGGGGTTTCAACAATATTTCCACAACACACACCCCGACTCAGCATCCAAGGGAGTCACTGTAGCCTCCCATAAATCCACCCCCTTTAACCTTGATGCACGTCACCGGGACGGGGAGGGTAGGGTGCTTTTTCTCAGAGGCTCAATTAGCAATATAAAATTGACGATCGCCAACCTCTACGCACTGAACTCAAATAAAATCCCCTGGCTTATTAAACAACTTGATGCCCTCAGGCACTTTGCCATAGGTCACATCATATTGGGCGGAGACTTGAATGTCACCCTATGCCCTTTGTTGGACTCTTCGACGGGCCGCTCCCAGACCTCGCAGACAAGATTGAAAAGTCTACTGAGCTCTATAGGGGAACTGGAGGTTCTAGATGTGTGGCGCTCCCTGCACCCCTCCTCCAAGGACTACTCGCACTACTCCCAGGTACACTCCTCTTTTCAGAGACTCGACTATTTCGTCATCTCCACGGGCCTACTGACCCACTTGAATAAAGCTAGCATAGATCCTGTCACCGTCTCGCACCATGCCCCGGTCCATATTGATATCAGTCTGCCGAACTTGATCCCAGGCAAATGGAGATGGCGTCTAAATGACTCCCTCCTAGACCCCTTAGATGAGAAAACTAAAATAGCCAACCTCTTAGAAGAATACTTCAAAAACAACTTCGACGGTAGTGTAGGTCTGCCTATGGTTTGGGAGGCCCACAAGGCCTTTGTCAGAGACCTGCTAATAGCACTAGAAACGAGGGTGAAAAAACGAAACCAAAGAGAAATTGACAATTTTCTAGCCCAAATATCAAAGTTAGAGCTAGTAGCAAAACAGTCTCAAGCTAAAAAGAACTTAGATAACTTAACCGCCCTAAGACACTCGCTCAAGTGTCGCCTAACGGACAAATTCAATAAACAATACATGCACCTTAAACAGGCCTCCTATGCCCATGGCAACCGAGGCAGAAAACTGATGACCTCACTTCTAAAAATAATAAGACAAGGAATGCCATCCTCACAATAAAAACACAAAATGGCTCCCGGGTCTCTGCCACCCAGGATATAGCAAGGGGGTTCCACTCTTTCTACTTCAACCTTTACAACCTAAAGGACTCAGAGTGTCCAGCCCCTCACCAGACGTCTAGCGACAATATTGATGCCTTCTTAAGATCCCTAGATCTACCAAAGCTGAACGACACAGACACGACGTCCCTCCTATCCCCAATTACAGAGAATGAGGTGGAGGGGGTCCTCCGATCCTTTCCCCAGGGCAAAAGCCCAGGCCCTGACGGCCTCTCGATAGCCTACTACAAAGCTTTCAAGACACAACTAATCCCTAGGCTTACTAGTACGTTCAATGCTCTCCTGAAGGGATCAACCCTCCCGAGGCAAGCTCAAGAAGCTCACATTACCCTTATTCTAAAAGAAGGGAAGGATCCACAGCAGTGTAGCAGCTATAGGCCAATATCACTCATCAACCTAGACGTAAAGATCAGGACCAAGCTACTAGCCAATAGACTAGGCGAATTTATTCCCACATTGATTGACCCCGCACAAGCAGGATTCGTTAGAGGCAGAGAGGGCAGAGAAAATTGTCTCAGACTACTACGCACCATCAAATACACACAAACCAGTAAAATCCCTGCGGCCTTCGTGAGTACTGATGCCGAGCAGGCTTTTGACAGGGTAGACTGGACCTTTATGGAGAGAACACTGCTCCGCTTCAATTTACCTCGACACTTTATCTCGGTCATACTCACATTGCACTCGCACCCACGCGCCAGACTCAAAATAAACGACACGTTATCCTCAACCCTTGAGATTAGTAATGGGACACGTCAGGGCTGCCCCCTCTCCCCTTTACTTTTCATCCTCACCATAGAGCCCTTATTACAATGGGTAAGACAAGATCCATTAATAGAGGGCTAAAGGTGCACCCACGCACTCTCTCTGCCGCGGCATTCGCGGACGACATCACGTTCGTGATCACCAACCCAGAAAGGAGCCTGCCCCGACTGACCTCAATCCTGCGAGACTTTGGTACACTCTCAAACTTTAAGGTCAACTTCACCAAATCTACTATACTCAACATCTCCATTCCGGAAACTCGTTGCATACCCCTGAGAGTGAACTCTCCCTTTGCCTGGTCCGAGACGGTGACAGAATATCTAGGAATAAAACTCAGTAAAAAAATTGAGGAGCTCTACACACACAACTTCCTCCCCTTAATAGCCCAGGTCAAAACATTACTCCGATCATACGACCTCTTTTTTTCACGGTTCAGGCGTAAAAACATTTTTAAAATCTTATGTGCTCCCCATAGTTCTGTACAAACTACGTATGATCCCTATTCACCTCCCGCTCTCCTTCTTCAAATCTATCTGGGTGGCCTGTGCAGGCTATGTATGGAAACAAAAGAGACCCAGACTGGCATACAGTCTAATGGTCAAAAGGAGATCTGAGGGTGGTATGGATCTCCCGAACATCCGAGACTACTACCAAGCTATCCAGCTTAGCTACTGAACCGACCTAACACAACCAACAAGAGACCCCATGGTTAGGGATCTGGCATTGGCCTCGCATGGGGAGCACCTCTTAGAAGACCTGTGGTTCCCCAAAAGGAGCCTGTATTGCGCAAAGGGCTTCAACGCCCTCCTTAAAGGCCCATGCGAGACCTGGGACAAACTTAGGAGCACGTTGGCCCCAACCCCTTCCCCATTAACGCCCGCCCACAGCCTGAACAGATTGCTGGAAATCCCAATAGACCCGTGTTCCCTTAGTGTTTGGAAGCAGCTCCAGGGATGCAGAGTAGGCGATACACAGGCCCAGGCGCACAAGACACCAGATAATATCATAAAAACACTATCTTCCAACACCAATTTCTCATTCCTACAGCTTGCACATATGAGAAATGGGGTAAACGCCTTCCTAACCAAATTCAAATCCTCTAGACCTAAGACGAATTTTGAAACGGCCCTAGCGGAAGATAAACCCAGTATGAGGAAAATCTCACACATCAGAATGCACTTTATAGCTCCCCCATCACTCACTAAGCCAACCTTTCTAACCTCATGGGAAAAAGAACTCAAAATCACCCTGTCCCCAGCAGACACTAAACTAATTCTAAAACTGGCCTACGGCCAGTCTTCATGCATCCTGATGCAGGAAAGCCACTACAAACTTCTGGTCAGGTGGTATAAAAACCCCTCAATGGCTCTATGACTACAAACTAGCCCCCCATAACAGATGCTGGAGGTGTGACGCAGCAGTGGGCTCATATCTTCACATCTGGTGGGAATGCTCGGGAATCGCCCGCTTCTGGAAAGAGGTGGAAGATGACCTAAAGGTTTTCTCTCCCAACATAGTAATCTCTCCCGAGATCGTCTTCCTTTGGAGACCTTCTGCAAATTTACATCCCATTAGAAACAAACTAATCGCGTTTGCGTTAGACGCTGCTAAAGCTCTGATCCCCTTACACTGGCTCCAACAAAACTCCCCCACGCTTAATCAGTCGAGGGAGAAGGTTGATATGATTTGCAATCTGGAAGAGCTAACAAGCTGTACACGGGGCACCCAGGAAGACTTTATCTTAACTTGGCACCCTTGAAGAGAAGCGAGAAGGGACCACTGAGGCCGTGGCATGGGGGCGCCCGACAGCCTAGACCCCTATGGTGCAGTGCACCCTTCTGTGGAGACAGCGGACCTCGGGCATTGGACGGCGTGACTGAGCCCTATGGATAATGAAATAAAGAAGCATTAAAGAAGGCAACACACACTCATAGGTGGTGTGAGTACGCCTGGTGGACTCCAGGGCTGTCCTTCCCGGACACCCAATATACCTCCTTCCTACCCCCTACCCCCTCCCCTCCTCCCCTCCCTCTTCCTACATTTCCACTACCTCTCCCCCCCCTGTACCCCTCCTGCTTGTGACTTTCCATTCTATTTTTCTTTCAAATAAGGATACATTAATGTTACAGCTACAATGCTTAAGTTGACTAAATTTGCAATGTCTCTTCTCTAGACTGCCTTACGTGTTACAAGTCTATGAACCATATCTTTTGCAATTCGCATTGTATTTTCTCTTCTTTGGAATAGTATATTAAATATGAAAAAAAATCCCAATAAAAACTGATTAAAAAAAAACAAAAAACCTGCTATTCTATTTCTTCTATTACATCCTTCCCGTGGAATGATAGCCGCTGAAAATATGTTACAGCAAAAAAGTATGGCTGTGTACTATGGAAGTGATTAAGTTTCCCTAGGGGACTAAAAAGAAGTTGACATGTAAAAAAAATATATGTAAAAAATATATATTTTTCCCATTTTGACATAAAAAATGAACAAAAAAAAAAAAAGATAGTGATATTATTGTGTTAGGGCTCAGTCAGATGCGTGGTTTTTTTTTGCGAACAACACGCATGCGCACAACAATTCGCATGACCAAAGTGGGCACCACGCTGAAAAGAACGCGCTTGGCTGCCTTCAAAATTCACACATGAAGTGCAGTGCCTGCTATCCCCTGCTGCGGCTGTGACAGCTGCAGCAGGGGATTCGTTGGATGTGAAACCACTGGATGCTGTCACAAAAAAAATCCTGAATGCCGCAGTTACTAGCATTTTGAAGTCCACTGTCCTATTTTTACTGGTGCAAATTTTTGTGTGCAGGTAAAAAACAGACATGTAACCGCTGCCATTGAAAAGCATTGGTTTTAATAGATGCAAATCACAAACACAAAACACATACGCAGCAAACAAAAACCCGTCTGAGTGAGCCCTTAGGCTGAAATATATCCATGCAGTTCAGCCCCCAATATTGATCAAAGGAAAAAAATCTAATGGGGTATAAGCCAATTTCCCTCATTAAGGGAATTTGGAATAATCTGGCATTTGGAATAATCCCTGGATCAACAACCGTTCTGTAGTTGTTAGTGATAAAACATTATGTTATTTATCACACACCGTGAATTTCATAAAAAATATTAAATGAAACAAAAGGTGATTAAAAATTATATGCACACGATAATGGTACCCATAAAAACTACAGCTTGCCCTGCAAAAATAAACCCATGCACGACTGAAAAAATAAAAGTTACGGGGATCCTTATTTGGAAAGAGAAATTTCATTTTCATTTTTAAAAAAGCCTTTTTTTTAGGGTGAAGTCACACGAACGTATATCGGCTCGGTTTTCACGCCGAGCCGATATACATTGTCCTCGTGTGCAGGGGGGGAGGCTGGAAGAGCCAGGAGCAGGAACTGAGCTCCCGCCCCCCCCCCCCTCTCTGCCTCCTCTCCACCCCTCTGCACTATTTGCAATGGGGAGAGGTTGGACGGGGGCGGGGCTGATTCACGGAACTTAGCCCCGCCCCCGCCCCGCCTCTTCCCATTGCAAATAGTGCAGAGGGGCGGAGAGGGGGCCGGGAGCTCAGTTCCTGCTCCTGGCTCTTCCATCCTCCCCCCCCCCCCTGCACACGAGGACAACGTATATCGGCTCGGCGTACAAACCAAGCCGATATACGTTCGTGTGACTTCACCCTTAAGTAGTAAAACATAACAAATGCAATATAAATTGGTATCATTGAATCATAATGACCCATAGAATAAAGTTAACATATCATTTTTCAGTCCATTGTATACTATGTTAAATGGTACAATTTAAAAAATACTTGTACAGCAAAGAAAAATCTCACATATGGCAATGTCAATGGAAAAATGAAAAAGTTATAGCTAAATAGGGATGAAAAAACAGCAAAGAAAAAAATGAAAAATGACTGTGATGGGAAGAGGTTAAATATTACTCCTGCATAGATTATTAATTTAAAATTAAGCAACTTAAGGCCTTGCTCAGACGAGCATTTTTTTGCGCACAAATAGCCGCGCAAAAAGATCGCCGCTCGCATGCGGTAAAATTGCGTAAACGAAGAAAAAGGTGCAATCAACATTGGGGCATAATTTGCTTGGTCACACGATCCATGTTGCGTGCTGCGTGTTAATCCAGCTCCCATAGGAGTTAATAGGAACGCTTACGCAACGCACATGAAAGATAGGTCAGGTCTAGAGATAAGCTAACACACTCGTCCGAGCTTGATACTCGTTCGAGTATTGGGGTACTCGAGATGCTCGTTACTCGAGATGAACACCCCGCTGTACTCAAGTCAATTGCATTTCCCTTCCCCGCATGTTTAGCGCCATTTTCTAGCCAATAAACAAGCGGGGAAGGCATTACCACTTCCTGCTGTGACATGACAGCCCTCTGCCCGCCAACAACAGTGAGTTATGGGAAGTGCTGCTGCTGATATAGGGAAAGTGTTGGAGTAGGATCCTCTCTTCAAGAACCCCAACGTTCCTTCTTAGGGCTACTCCTCATTGTGTGCATTACTGTTGTGGCTGGCTGGGAGCAGTAGTGCACCATTTTTTTTAAAGCATTAAGGCCTGTGCAGAGCATTTCAGCTATACTATTCTCTGTGTGCAGTGTATTAGGCAGAGTTCTCTTCGTGAAAACCTACGCTAATATTTCCTGGGCACCTGCAGAGCATTTCAGCAAGACCGTACTGTGTGTGCAGTGCATAAGGTAGAGGTCTCACTCTCATCGCTAAATAGTACGCTAATATTTCCTGTGCCACTGCACATCATTTCAGCTATACCATTCTATGTGTGCAGTGCCTTAGGCAGAGGTCTCACTCTCATCGCTAAATAGTACGCTAATATTTTCTGTGCCACTGCACATCATTGCAGCTATACCGCCCTATGTGTGCAGTGCCTTAGGCAGAGGTCTCACTCTCATCGCTAAATAGTACGCTAATATTTCCTCGGCCACTGCAGATCATTGCAGCTATACCATGCTACGTGTGCAGTGCCTTAGGCAGAGGTCATACTCTCATCGCGGAAACCTACGCTAATATTTCCTGGGCACCTGCAGAGCATTTCAGCTAGACCGTACTGTGTGTGCAGTGCATAAGGTAGAGGTCTCACTCTCATCGCTAAATAGTACACAAATATTTCCTGTTCCACTGCAGATCATTTCAGCTATACCATTCTATGTGTGCAGTGCCTTAGGCAGATGTCTCACTCTCATCGCTAAATAGTACGTTAATATTTCCTCGACCACAAATCATCGAAGCTATACCGTTCTATGTGCAGTGCATTAGGCAGTGGTATAATCGCTAAAGAGAACGCAAATATTTCCTTGGCCACTGCAAAACAGCATTTCACAGATACCATTCTCTGTGTTGGGTGAAGTAGCCGCAGTTATTCACACTATCCACTGGCTGTATTGCTTTCTGCCCCTGTGCAGAGTGTCTCACAATACCCTTTCCTGAGGTAGCCGCAGTTATCAGCACTATCCACTGGCTTTATAGCTTTCTGCCCCTGTGCAGAGCGTCTCACAATACCCTTTCCTTGGGTGCGGTGAAGTAGTCGCAGTTAGCAGCACTATCCACTGGCTGTATAGTTTTCTGACCCTGTGCAGAGCGTCTCACAATACCCTTTCCTTGGGTGTGGTGAAGTAGCCGCAGTTATTCGCCCTATCCACTTGCTTTAACGTTTTATGCCACCTCCTCCAAACCCCCCCTCTTCCTCCTCCGCCAACTCTACCTCTCAAAAAAGAAGTGTTAGCACGTCGCCAGCAGTCTGTAGCGCATGGCACGGCAGCACAGAGGTGGGCAAGCATCAGCAAGCCATGTGGAAACTAATCAGCTTAGGTGACAAGAGGCACACGGCCCCTGAGCTGTTAAAAGGTCTGACAGAGCAGACCGACCTCTGGCTTTTGCCGCTGAACCTCCAACCGGGCATGGTCGTGTGTGACAGCTGTAACCTGGTGGCGGCTCTGCAGCTCAGCAGCCTCAGACACGTGCCATGCCTGGCCCATGTCTTCAATCTGGTGGTTCAGCGGTTTCTTAAAAAATACCCCCACTTTTCTGACCTGCTCAGCAAGGTGTGCCGCGCCTGCATACATTTCCACAAGTCCACCACAGATGCTGCCACCCTCAGGACACTGCAACGTCGGTCTCAGCTGCCAGAACACCGACTGCTGTGTGACGTGCCCACACGCTGGAATTCTACGCTTCACATGTTGGCAAGGCTATATGAGCAGCATAGAGCAATTGTGGAATACTAGCTGCAACATGGGTGGCGAAGTGGTAGTCAGTCTCTGCAGTTCTTTACAGAGGAGTGGGCATGGATTGCAGACATCTGCCAGGTCCTCAGAAACTTTGAGGAGTCTACCCAAATGGTGAGCAGCAATGCGGCAATCAGCATTACCGCCCTGCTGCTTTGCTTGCTGAGAAGTTCGCTGCTAAGGCCGACGCTTTGCGGTTAGAACAGGAGACGGGGGATGACAGTATGTCGCTTGATAGCCAAGCCACCCTCACGTCTATATCTCAGTGCATTTTGGAGTAGGAGGAGGAGGGGGAGGGCGAGGATGAGTAGGGGGAAGAGACTGCTGGCCACACTGCAGAGGGTACCCATGCTGCTTTCCTCTCATCTGTTCAGTGTGTATGGGCTGAAGAGGAGGAGGAGCATCCTGCTAGTGAGGACAGTGATGTGTTGCGTACTGGGACTATAGCATACATGGCTGACTTCATGTTAGGCTGCCTTTCCCGTGACCCACGCGTTAGACACATTCTGGCCAACACAGATTACTGGGTGTATACCCTTCTCGACCCACGGTATAAGGAAAACCTTTCCACTATCATTCCCGAAGAGGAAACGGGTAAGAGAGTGATGCAATACCACAGGTCCCTGGTGGAAAAAGGGATGCTAAAGTTCCCATCTGAGAGCGCTAGCGGCAGAACACGCAGTTCAGAGGGCTGACTAGCAGGGCAGGTGCAAAAATCAGGTAGCATGTCCAGCGCAGGCAGGGGAACACTCTCCAAGGCCTTTGCGAGTTTTATGGCTCAGTGGGAGCACTGTAAAACGATGATGAGGGAGTACATAGCAGACCGTAGCACCGTCCTCCGTGATGCCTTTGCTCCATACAACTATTGGGTGTCAAAGCTGGACACATGGCACGAAATTGCGCTGCACGCCCTGGAAGTACTGGCCTGCCCTGCCGCTAGCATCTTGTCAGAGAGGGTGTTGAGTGCAGCTGGGGGAATCATCACGAATAAGAGTACCCACCTGTCAACTAAAGATGAACAAAGGCTGGATTTCTTTTCGCTGCAACAGGAGAAAAATCCATCCTCTATCACCACAAAAAAGGGGAGAATTTGCTTTTTCTATCCTTCTCGGATATTATTACTCCTCCTCCTAAAACAGCATGTCATCACGCTGAACTGCCAATTTTTCCGCAGCCCAAAAAGCTCTGTTTAAAAGTTTTGCAATTTTTAAGTTTTAAAAGTTTAACTTAAACCAATTTTTTCAGAGGACTGCCTACAGGCGCTGTTACAAATTAAGCAACAATGAGCTGTAAATTTTTAGGGGTTTCACCTGCCCTCCGGGTTCAGCAATTTTTCAGGGGTACACTTGTACTCTTGGTACACCAATTTTTCAGGCCCTCGCGTATGCTGTTATCAAACTAATTTTGCCGGGCTTCACCTATACTCTTGGTAAACCAATTTTTTCAGGGGTTCACCTATACTCTTGGTACACCAATGTTTCAGGGGTTCACCTATACTCTTGCTACAGAAATGTTACAGGGGTCTGCCTATACACTTGCTACAAAAATGTTACAGGGGTCCGCCTATACACTTGCTACTGAAATGTTACAGGGGTTCGCCTACACAATTGCTACTGCAATGTTTGAGGGGTTCGCCTATACACTTGCTACAGAAATGTTACAGGGGTCTGCCTATACACTTGCTACTGAAATGTTACAGGGGTCCGCCTATACACTTGCTACTGAAAGGTTTAAGGGGTTTGCCTATACTCTTGCTACAGAAATGTTACAGGGGTCCACCTATATACTTGCTACTGAAATGTTTCAGGGGTTCGCCTATACTGTGGGTGCACAAACGTTTCCCAGTGTGGTGTTCAGCTATCTGGCACAAATACACTGAATGAATTCTGTGGGGACACATGGATTTCCCATTTCGGTGTTCAGCTGTCTGGCACAAATACACTGAATGACTTGGGCAAAAGTGTGGCCGAGGCCGAAGTCCGGGGCGGGGTAAAACTCTGCTATGTTTGGGCACTCTCATTTCTTTATGTGTAATACTGTCTTTGGGTCTCATGCTTCCCACACAGATTATTGTGGGTCCTACCTCAGTCAGGGTTTCTTGGGCCTATTATGCTACCTCCTCCTGCTCCTTGGGGTCTGTGGAACAGCGCTGGTCGGCATGTACTATCTCTCGTGTTTAGTGTTACTGCAGTTATCCGAGATACTGGATTGCAGCGTTCACAGGAAGCGTAACTAATTTAAGGAGACTTTAACTACTCAAGTCGCCCATTGACTTCAATGAGGTTTGTTACTTGAAATGAGCTCTCGAGTATTACGAAAAGCTCGACTCGAGTACTGAGCCCCCAAGCATTTTGGTACTCGCTTATCTCCAGCCAGGTCCTATTTTTTCTCACAGCACACACATTAGATACATGCATTATAGCCACACATGTCCTATCTTCTGCAGGTGCAAGTATATTGCACAGCTAAAAATCGTTCATGTAAATGCTTCAATAGAAAACCATTGGTTCTAATAGACCACAGGTGTCAAACACAAGGCCCACTGCCTCATTTTATGTTGCTCGCGGCGTACTGACGGCCGCTCACCACTGAAGCGATTACCACCTGGGGTGCCTTAGCTCCTCACTGGTAATCACACAATTAGTGCTGATCCCGGCGCACACTCTGACATCAGTGTGCAGCCGGGATCCTCCTCCCCAGAGTCCCCTGCTCATCAGTTCCTCAGGAGAGTACTAAGGGAGGCAGCGTGCCGGGCGCACACGCTGACGTCAGAGTGCATCCGGGCTCAACGTGAGCAGACGGGGAGTGGCGCTGACAGCAAGGAGGAGGTAAGTATATGGGTTGGGGGGGAAATATTATTACTGAGAGGGGTTAAAATTACTGAGGGGGGGTTAATATTACTGAGGGGTGGTTAATATTACTGAAGAGCGTTAATTTTACTGTGGAGGTTTATATTACTGTGGGGGTTAAAATTACTGAGGATGGTTAATAATTCTATGGCGTTAAAATTACAGAGGGGGGTTACTATTACTGAGAGTGTTAATATCACTGAAGGGGGTTAATTTTACTGTGAAGGTTAGTATTACTGTGGGGGTTAATATTACTGTGGGAGGTTAATAATACTGTGGGGGTTTAACATTACTGAGGGGGGTTAATATTACTGTGGAGGTTAATATTACTGAAGGGGGTTAATTTTACTGTGGAGGTTAATATTACTGTGGGGGGGCTAATATTACTGAGGAGGGTTAATATTGTTATGAGGTTAATATTACTGAGGGGTGTTACTATTACTGAGAGGGTTAATATTACTGAAGGGGGTTAATATTACTGTGGAGGTTAATATTACTGAGGTTTTTTTTATATTAGTGTGGAGGTTAATATTACTGAGAGAGCTTAATATTACTGAGGGGAATAATATTATTACTGAGAGGGATTAATATTACTAATGGGGATAATATTATTACTAAGGGGGGTTAGTATTGCTGAGAGGATAATATTACTGTGGGGTAATTACTACTGAGGGGGTTATTATTATTACTGTGGGGGTCGCTATTACTACTGGGGCCACAGTGGGGTACCCTGTTACTACTGGGGCTGCTGTGGGGGTCGCTATTACTACTGGAGCCACTGTGGGGTACCCTGTTACTACTGGGGCCACTGTGGGGTACCATGTTACTACTGGGGCCGCTGTGGGGGTCGCTATTACTACTGGGGTCACTGTGAAAGTCGCTATTACTACTGAGGCCACTGTGGGAGTCTCTATTACTGCTGGGGCCATTGTGGGAGTTGTTACTACTACTGGGGCCACTGTGGGGATCGTTATTACTACTGGGCCACTGTGGGGGTCGCTATTACTAATTTGGACACTGTGGGGGTCGCTATGACTAATTTGGCCACTGTGGGGGTCGCTATTACTAATTTGGCCACTGTGAGGGTCGCTATGACTAATATGGACACTGTGGGGGTCGCTATTACTAATTTGGCCACTGTGGGGTCGCTAATACTAATTGGGCCACTGTGGGGATGGCTATTACTAAGTGGCCCACTATGGGGGTCAATATTATTACTGGGGCCACTATGAGAGTCCCTATTTTTACTGGGGCCACTATCAGAATCACTATTTTTACTGGGGCCACTATGAGATTCACTATGACTAATGCGACCACTATAGGGGTCACTATTAGGGCTTGTTCACACGGACGTAACCATATTTCGGTCTCACAAATACGATGCATATATGCGCAATCAAAAATCGCTTATGCATGCATATTTGGGCACGCAAAAAAGAACGCAGATGGGCCCACTGAAATGGTGCACAAATATGCAGTGAATATGCACATTCACCACGTATTTGTGCGGTCCACTCACTTCAAAGGCCTATTAGGGTGCGTAGTACGCAACAGAATAGATCATGCTATGATAAAATATATATCATGTGAGTGAACTCATTAAAATGGCTTCTATTCACTGTGTATTATGTATGCAAATACGCTTGTGTGAACAAGCCCTTACTATACTGTCTTACAATCGGCCCTTTGAAGGTCACCATAAGCCTGATATGGCTCTCAGTGAAAATGAGTTTGACACCCCTGTAATAGATGCAATCTTTTTGCGTGACTATTTGTGCGCAAAAGAAACACTTGTCTGAACGAGGCCTAAATGTCCATGCATCACCTTAACCCTTTAGTGCCTGCAGTACACATTTTCACAGTGGTCACTAAAGGGTCATATACTGATACATATGCCTTTTTATGGTAGACTGGAATAAGCCTATACAGCGGGAATTTGGCTGTCTAATTACAATGCGGACTGTGGTATCTAAGTGGTTCACAGAGGAAAGAGGCTCTCTTTGTACCCAATCAGTCCCGAAAACATGATCATGGCATAAGATGGCAGGTGGTGGCCTAACAATAGTATCTGGATCTGCCATTTACTGAAGCCTGTTAGACACTACAAACTGGTAAAGTACTCTGAATTGCAGAAGTATTGTAGTGTATTATTAAAATGAAAAACAAAAGTCCCACCTTATCTTCATGTGCTGCAAGCCTCAGTTCCGCAAGCAAGTATGCTCACAAGCTGTTGCCATCCGGCTACTTCTGGCTCTGAATAAACTCAAGACAATCCAATTGCAGGAATACAGCTTATTGTGGAAAAAACTTGCTTTTTATTTTCTTTTTGGTGCTTGAATAATACAGAGAACGCGTTTCGGTTATGAAACCTTGTTCACCTCTGACTAACAAAGCCATTGTGCAAACCTTAAAAAGGTTTAGTGAAAATAAGTGAATTAAAAACACATGTGCAATTAACCCATGGCAGTCTATTATTTCAATTACCAAAACCTGTCCCTCCTGCAGGAACTTGTTTTGGTTGTTATATATATGCATAATATATTAAATGATATATAGAAACAACCATTTATGTATTATATTATATGCTCCACTCAATGACATAAATGTGAAATCTAACCATCATTATTACAGAAGCAAAAGTAGAAATAAAAGTGAGAATAAGAATAAACCTTCTGACAGCAACATAGAAATAAAACACAAATTATTGGTATATAGTAATGTAAGCAGTAACATATTATAATTAATAACAGTACATCATATATTATTAGCAGAATGGAATTATGTTGGAATTAATATCCATTTTTTGATGAACAATATTCACTGCAACTAATAAATGTATAAAAGGTCTGTTTTATAATTCATTCCTTTCGGGAATCTTGTGTTTAAAGGGGTTGTCCCGCGGCAGCAAGTGGGTCTATACACTTCTGTATGGCCATAATAATGCACTTTGTAATATACATTGTGCATTAATTATGAGCCATACAGAAGTTATAAAAAGTTTTATACTTACCTGCTCCGTTGCTGGCGTCCTCGTCTCCATGGTGCCGACTAATTTTCGCCCTCCGATGGCCAAATTAGCCGCGCTTGCGCAGTCCGGGTCTTCTGCAGTCTTCTATGGAGCCGCTCGTGCAGAAGGCAGGCTCCGTGTAGCTCCGCCCCGTCACGTGCCGATTCCAGCCAATCAGGAGGCTGGAATCGGCAATGGACCGCACAGAAGAGCTGCGGTCCACGGAGACAGAGGATCCCGGCGGCCATCTTCAGCGGTAAGTATTGAAGTCACCGGAGCGCGGGGATTAAGGTAAGCGCTCCGGTAAGCTTTCTTTACCTCCCTGCATCGGGGTTGTCTCGCGCCAACCGGGGGGGGGTTGAAAAAAAAAAAACCCCGTTTCGGCGCGGGACAACCCCTTTAAGTTTAATATCCAAAACGCTTCCCTTTTAAACACTTTATCCGGGTTAATTGTTCCTTTCTTTTTGTTTATGACTTTTTCAATACCAAAAAATGAGAAAGTATTTAAATTTCCTTTGTGTTTCTCACAAAAGTGTTTTACCGCACCTGAACTATTCACATTATCCTTTTTAATATCGCGAATATGTTCGTTGATTCGCGTCTTCAACTTTCGTGTAGTGCAACCTATGTAGTTCAAATTACACTCTCTGCAATGAATCGTATAAACTACATTAATAGTGTTGCAGTTAATAAAATTGTAAATTTTGTACTCTCTATTGCCATCGCTGTCAGAAAAGGTTTTTCTCTTATCCACTAAGTGACAAACAGTGCATCTAGGATTACCGCAGCGGAAAAAACCTTGAAATTTCATCCACTGCGGTTTTTCCTTTTTGGAGGAAAAGGTACTAGGTGCTATTAGATCTCCCAAGTTTTTACTTCTTTTTGCAACACATTTAATTCCTTCCTTTAATATCTCATCAACAGTGTCATCCTGTCTTAAAACAGGCAAAAATTTGAAAAATATTTTTTTAATTTCATAAAAATTTCTGCTATATGCCGTAGAGAAAACCATTCCCTTATTGATATTCCCTTTTTTCTTTGTACATTTATCCTTAAGTAATACTTCCCTATTGATTGTTTCTATTTTGGTACATGCCTCATCTAATGATGACTGTTTATACCCTCTCTGATGCAGCCTATTTTTGATATCCATTTTAGCTGCATCAAAAAAGACATTGTCTGAACAGGATCTTTTTGCCCGTATTAGTTCCCCTACGGGGATAGCTTTAATAGTGTGTTTGGGATGCCCACTATTAGCATGTAGTATGGTGTTACCTGCTGTTGTTTTTCTGTATAATTTGGTCTCTATTCCTTTGATGCAATTACCCCTCAGGGTTAAATCTAGAAATGGTACTTCTACATCTCTATGTGTCACAGTGAACTGTAAATTCACAGAATTATTATTGATATAATTTTCAAACTGACCAATTTGTTCATGTACACTATTTTGTTCCGGACCTTTGTTCCAAATAATTATTATATCATCAATGTATCTCGCATACCACACCATGCGGCCAGCAAAAGGATTATTATGATTAAATATAAAAGAATCCTCCCACCAACTCATAAAGAGGTTGGCTATAACCGGAGAAAATTTAGACCCCATCGGGGCTCCAGAAATTTGTAAGAAAAATTGTTGATCAAAGGAGAAAAAATTATGTGTTAATAAAAATTCCGTAGATAACAAAATAAACTCCTTTAATTCATTACTATAATTGCTGAAATTCTGTAAATGAAAACGTACTGCTTCTATGGCCGCATGGTGTGGTATGCAAGAATACAAATCCTTAACGTCACATAGGATCCAACACAGATCATCACTCCACTTCATATATTGTAATTTTTGTATTACATGCTTGCTGTCTCTCAAAAAACCAGGAGTTCTATATACTAACGGTTGCAGGGATCGGTCCACCCACGAGCTCAAATGCTCACAGGGTGAGCCGATCCCTGCAACTATCGGTCGCAATGGAGGTGGAAATATTCCCTTATGGATTTTGGGAAGGCCATGGAATAAAGCCATAACAGGATTTGAGGGAGACAGGTATGAAATGATTTTATCATCCAATATGCCAAACTCTTTTCCCCTATGCAATAATCTGTCAAGTTCTTTTAAACAGCCTTGTAGCGGATTAGTATCAATTTTTTTATATATATCAGTATTATTTAATATGTTATTAACAAGATTTGCATAGAGGTCAGAGTCTAGTAAAACTATGTTACCCCCTTTATCAGATTTACGTATGACTAAGTTCTTATTACTCATAAATTCCTTCAAGCCGATTTTTTCTTTAGTAGTGAGATTATCTTTCTTCTTTTTTCTACGTGCATTGGTTTCCTTAATTTTGAAAAGTTCTTTTTCTATGGCCAGTTGAAAGTCATCCATGTGTTTTGTTCTGGCATTTAAGGGGTAGAAACTTGGGTTGGGGATATGGAAATTGATCTTGTTTACGTTCTTTATATCAACCAATTCACTCCCACCTTCTTTTTCCAACTCTAATAGATCTTTAGTTGCCAGAATTTCCTTAAAGGTACAGTCCTCAAATTCATTGGTATATTGATAGTTAGAAAAAACATCATGTGGATTTGTGTTTGTACTCCAGTTTTTATCAGAAAAATATCTTTTAACTGTCAAGGATCTAATGAACCTGTTTACATCCAGTAGTGTGTCAAATAAAGAAAAGTAATTTTCCGGAGAAAAACTCAAACCTTTGTTTAAGAGACATATTTGTTGTTCTGAAATAATAAATGGTGTTAGAACAATAACATTTTTATTCACATTCTCCGATTCCTGCTGGGATACCTTTTGTTTAAAGTTGCCTCGTTTTTTTGCATTTTCTTTCTCATACTCATACCGGATACACCGGGCTCTGGGCTTGACATGCTACAGCTGGACGAATCTCTTTCTGTAGTATGTCCTTCAGTATCAGTTGTGGAAAAAGTGACTTTATTGTATTTTCTTTTTTTGTCTCTGTTATTGCGTTTTAGTATAGGTCTGAATTCTCCTCTATGCATGCGTTTATTGGTCCAATTATAAACATTATTTGTATCATAATCTTTCCTGTCCCTTTCCAACTTGTTTCTTTTTGTGTACATAATATTCTCTTCCATCTTTGTGATGCTATTTTTTAATTTTTTATCCATATGACACCATTCCTCCATTTCAACCATTTTCATCAAAGATTCTTCTATACTTTTTATGTCAATTTCTAGTTGCTTCAATTTTTCTGCTTCATATTTTACTATTAATTGCATTAGTTTGATGGAACATTCAGATAATATATCATGCCATTTTTCTTTAAACTCGGTGGAATATTCAAATGTAGGTTCTTTTTTCAATCTTAGACCTCTTGGTATCATATTAAGTTGTATATATTTATCCAAACTATTCATATCCCACCAAATTTTAGTTTATTTTTTTCTTGCCTTCTCCAACTCAAATAGAAGCTGTTCCACATTACTATTTCTAGGAACATTGCCTGTTGTAGAGCCAAATAGTTCAGCTAATTTGGCCAGTCTCTGGTCTGCTTCTGGATTCATATTGGTTGGAGCTCGTGGGTGGACCGATCCCTGCAACCGTTAGTATATAGAACTCCTGGTTTTTTGAGAGACAGCAAGCATGTAATACAAAAATTACAATATATGAAGTGGAGTGATGATCTGTGTTGGATCCTATGTGACGTTAAGGATTTGTATTCTTGCATACCACACCATGCGGCCATAGAAGCAGTACGTTTTCATTTACAGAATTTCAGCAATTATAGTAATGAATTAAAGGAGTTTATTTTGTTATCCACGGAATTTTTATTAACACATAATTTTTTCTCCTTTGATCAACAATTTTTCTTACAAATTTCTGGAGCCCCGATGGGGTCTAAATTTTCTCCGGTTATAGCCAACCTCTTTATGAGTTGGTGGGAGGATTCTTTTATATTTAATCATAATAATCCTTTTGCTGGCCGCATGGTGTGGTATGCGAGATACATTGATGATATAATAATTATTTGGAACAAAGGTCCGGAACAAAATAGTGTACATGAACAAATTGGTCAGTTTGAAAATTATATCAATAATAATTCTGTGAATTTACAGTTCACTGTGACACATAGCGATGTAGAAGTACCATTTCTAGATTTAACCCTGAGGGGTAATTGCATCAAAGGAATAGAGACCAAATTATACAGAAAAACAACAGCAGGTAACACCATACTACATGCTAATAGTGGGCATCCCAAACACACTATTAAAGCTATCCCCGTAGGGGAACTAATACGGGCAAAAAGATCCTGTTCAGACAATGTCTTTTTTGATGCAGCTAAAATGGATATCAAAAATAGGCTGCATCAGAGAGGGTATAAACAGTCATCATTAGATGAGGCATGTACCAAAATAGAAACAATCAATAGGGAAGTATTACTTAAGGATAAATGTACAAAGAAAAAAGGGAATATCAATAAGGGAATGGTTTTCTCTACGGCATATAGCAGAAATTTTTATGAAATTAAAAAAATATTTTTCAAATTTTTGCCTGTTTTAAGACAGGATGACACTGTTGATGAGATATTAAAGGAAGGAATTAAATGTGTTGCAAAAAGAAGTAAAAACTTGGGAGATCTAATAGCACCTAGTACCTTTTCCTCCAAAAAGGAAAAACCGCAGTGGATGAAATTTCAAGGTTTTTTCCGCTGCGGTAATCCTAGATGCACTGTTTGTCACTTAGTGGATAAGAGAAAAACCTTTTCTGACAGCGATGGCCATAGAGAGTACAAAATTTACAATTTTATTAACTGCAACACTATTAATGTAGTTTATACGATTCATTGCAGAGAGTGTAATTTGAACTACATAGGTTGCACTACACGAAAGTTGAAGACGCGAATCAACGAACATATTCGCGATATTAAAAAGGATAATGTGAATAGTTCAGGTGCGGTAAAACACTTTTGTGAGAAACACAAAGGAAATTTAAATACTTTCTCATTTTTTGGTATTGAAAAAGTCATAAACAAAAAGAAAGGAACAATTAACCCGGATAAAGTGTTTAAAAGGGAAGCGTTTTGGATATTAAACTTAAAGGGGTTGTCCCGCGCCGAAACGGGTTTTTTTTTTTTTCAACCCCCCCCCGGTCGGCGCGAGACAACCCCGATGGAGGGAGGTAAAGAAAGCTTACCGGAGCGCTTACCTTAATCCCCGCGCTCCGGTGACTTCAATACTTACCGCTGAAGATGGCCGCCGGGATCCTCTGTCTCCGTGGACCGCAGCTCTTCTGTGCGGTCCATTGCCGATTCCAGCCTCCTGATTGGCTGGAATCGGCACGTGACGGGGCGGAGCTACACGAAGCCTGCATTCTGCACGAGCGGCTCCATAGAAGACTGCAGAAGACCCGGACTGCGCAAGCGCGGCTAATTTGGCCATCGGAGGGCGAAAATTAGTCGGCACCATGGAGACGAGGACGCCAGCAACGGAGCAGGTAAGTATAAAACTTTTTATAACTTCTGTATGGCTCATAATTAATGCACAATGTATATTACAAAGTGCATTATTATGGCCATACAGAAGTGTATAGACCCACTTGCTGCCGCGGGACAACCCCTTTAAACACAAGATTCCCGAAAGGAATGAATTATAAAACAGACCTTTTATACATTTATTAGTTGCAGTGAATATTGTTCATCAAAAAATGGATATTAATTCCAACATAATTCCATTCTGCTAATAATATATGATGTACTGTTATTAATTATAATATGTTACTGCTTACATTACTATATACCAATAATTTGTGTTTTATTTCTATGTTGCTGTCAGAAGGTTTATTCTTATTCTCACTTTTATTTCTACTTTTGCTTCTGTAATAATGATGGTTAGATTTCACATTTATGTCATTGAGTGGAGCATATAATATAATACATAAATGTTTGTTTCTATATATCATTTAATATATTATGCATATATATAACAACCAAAACAAGTTCCTGCAGGAGGGACAGGTTTTGGTAATTGAAATAATAGACTGCCATGGGTTAATTGCACATGTGTTTTTAATTCACTTATTTTCACTAAACCTTTTTAAGGTTTGCACAATGGCTTTGTTAGTCAGAGGTGAACAAGGTTTCATAACCGAAACGCGTTCTCTGTATTATTCAAGCACCAAAAAGAAAATAAAAAGCAAGTTTTTTCCACAATAAGCTGTATTCCTGCAATTGGATTGTCTTGCGTTTATTATTAAAATGATTGATGTAACTGAAGTTACCAAGTTAGGTCTAAAATAAAAAAAAATAAAAAGTGAAAAAATATACAAAAAGTAACCCTAAAACACAATCCACTTCGTTAATATGTAAACTATTTTGTAATTTTAACCTTGATGGAGCAACTAATTGAATAAAGAAGTCATTAAAGGGGTTCTGTCATAAAAAATCTATACTTACCTATTTCTACCAAGGCAGTTTTCTTACCAGATCTTCACCCAGCTGATCTTCTCCTGACTTCTCTAGTCCCCTGGGTCACCTCTCGCAAGCTGACCGGATCCTATTCTTCCAGTGATGAAGTGTCCATTGCTGGCAGTCTTCCTTGCTGGAGGTCAATGTACGCAACATCACTGGTGATGTAGCATTTTCTGCCTAGCAGGGGATGCCGATCCTTGGCAGCCTGCTTAAGTGCACATGCACCGGGTCTCGCTGCTATACATACTGTATAAACACTAGTGGCGAGACCCAGCATATGCACAGTAAAGGGATGGGATATATTATGCAGCGAGTGGTCAGTCAGTTATTGAAGCTGATGTGTTAGAAGTAGGAAAAATGGACAAATGTAAGAATCTGAGCAACTTTGAAAAGAGCCAAATTGTGATGGTTAGACAACTGAGTCAGAACATCTCTACAGCGGCAGTTCTTGTGGGGTTTTCCCAGTGTTCAGTAGTTATTAGCTATCAAAGGTAGTCCAGGAAAGGACAACAGCTGAGTCAGCAAAAAAGGGTCATGGCACGCAAGGCTAATGATGTGTCTGGGGTGGAGAAATCTAGCCCATCTGGTCTATTTCTACAGAAAAAGGGAAAAAAGTTAATGCTAGCTATGATAGATAGGTGTCAGAACACACACAATATCTATGTGCATGGGAGCACATAGCTGTAGACTGGTTAGATTGCTTATGATGACTTATGTCCACCAGCAAAAGTACCTATAATGGGCATGTGAGCATCAGAACTATTGCATGGTGCAATGGAAGAAGATGGTCTGGTCTGAAAAAATATGTTTTCTTTTTTATCATATGATGGCTGGGCTCATGTGTGTAATTTTTTCCCATTTTTTTACAATTATTGCTGACCTTATTACATGAAAAATTATCTTTTACATGAAAAATTGCTCATGTAAATTAACACACTGAAAATAATCGGTTATTTTCACATGTGAGTTCTGTCCATATCGCAGTCACCATAGAACTCACACGGGAATAATACACCCTAAAAGATTTGCTGCCAAAATCTTGATGCCAGATAACATAGCAAACCTTCAGAGTTCTGGAGGAGTCAGTGCCTTGATGGGTAAGAGCTGTTAAGGCTGCACAGAAGAGGCCTCCACAATATTAGGCAGGTGTATCAAGTTATAGCTAATCTGTATGTAGATAGATAGATAGATAGATAGATAGATAGATAGATAGATAGATAGATAGATAGATAGATAGACTCTGAGATCAATTTTTAAAATTTATTTGGCATTTTTCAAAAAATTGTTTTGTTTCACCTGAGTTAGTAACCAATATCATAGGTTGCACTGTGGAGGTACTTTTCATAGCCTTAAAAAACAAAATACTTAAAAAAATTAAAAAGGGCAGTAGTTATACTCATCCCTGGATGTCAACTTTAGCATTTAAAAATAGTTCACCAAACCACTTCTTCAATATTTCTCTAATTTCCCTATTCCGCAGGCTATAAATAATTGGATTGCACATGGGTGTTAAAACTGAGTAGATGACAGCCATTGCACGATCATAGTTCACTGATTTAAAATTAGTCAGTCTCACATAGATGAAACTTACACTGCCAAAGAAAAGCAGAACGACAGTAAGGTGGGCACCACAGGTTGAAAAAGCTTTTTTTCTTCCTTCCGTTGTCTTTATTTTTAAAACAGCAGAAATTATTTTGATGTAGGATGTAATAATGCATGTGAAAGCCAGAAGGAGAAGGAATGAATTGATGGCAAAGTCAACTGTGACATTGAGTGATGTGTCAGAACATGCCAATTTTATCAGTGGATTAAAGTCACAGAAGATGTGTTCTATCTTGTTTGATCCACAAAAGGAAAGGCGTGACAGCAAGATGATCTGAGCCAATGGACCAAATAAACCTAAAATCCAACAACTTGCTGCTAGCTGGAAACAACAAACATTGGTCATTATATACGGATATCTTAATGGGTTGCAAATGGCCATGTAGCGATCATAAGCCATGACTGTTAGAAGGTAGGTTTCCGTAATACCCATGCAATGAAAAAAGTAGATTTGGAGAATGCATCCAATAAATGAAATCATCTTCTCATTCAGTAAGTTTGTCAGCATCTTTGGAATAGTGATTCCTGTGTACCAGATTTCCACGAAGGAAAGAATTGCAACAAAGATATAGAGAGGGACATGGAGGTTAGGATGAGTGCAAATTAGGCTAATTATTAGAAGATTACCACTAAGGGTGAAGATGTAGATAATAATCAGAAGGGTGAATAACAAGCCTTGTACTTCATTGACATCGGTGAAGTCTTCAAAAATAAATTGTGTGATTATTGACTGATTTGGAGTGGTCATCATTCTGAAGGTTAAAATCTTTCAATTTACAACTTAGGACTATAACAGTTCTTCTGGAAATATAAAATTTAGTAAATATTATGAGAAGTAACTTATACAGCAAAAATATAATTATCGCATTTGAACAGGGTAGCTGATTTACAGATAAACTAGGACTTTGATTACATAAAAAGTTGAAAAAATAAGAAATGTATTCAACAAGTTCAATGAGGGAAGACGGTAGTATTTGCGTTATATTGTCCATCAGTAGTGATCAATCCAATATATTGTAGGGACAAAAACAAAACCATTCAGCCAAAGTTGGGTCAAGGGTGAACACACACCCATGATTTTTTTTTACACAACTGTATTTGTGGCCTGTGTTTTCTCAATATAACAAGTCTTGTTTTGGAAACATCACATTCATCTAGAAGGAACACAAACAGGCATATAAAAAAACATACATAGATCTAAACCTACTCACAACACAACTTTGGTCGATAGGAAAGATATCATGCAGTGTCCATGTAGCAGAGGAGAAAATAAAGAGCTCTACCATTCTTTATGTTTGGACAGAGCACTCAGCCTACAAGAGTTCTCATGCCTAGTCATATACTAGGGAAGGCAATGTCAACATATGAATTTACTCTCTTCTGAAGGCTGCAAGCCTTTATGTGGCTCCTGGGCTACCAGTTGGGCATTACTAACATCCATGGTTGCTTAAGGACTGGTAATCTAAAGTACATTATCATAAGAACAGCTATCAATAGTTTCACTTATCTCATCTATACAACTAGTAATTTAGGAAATATTTTATATAATTTGGTAACCAGCACAAGTTAGATAAAATGTACTGCACAGTTAAAATAAACCAAGACTTTGCACACACAAAAAAACAAGGGGAAGAAGAAGAAAGACCTTAATAGCTTTATCTTACCTTTAAGATTACAACTGTATAAATTATAAACTATATAAAGAAACTTGTTAACATATAAAGGTAATAATATATAACATCTCTGAGCCTGAAGTTTTATTTTATGCTATGAAGAGAAAAATCATACAAAATAATAGTAAGAAAGATCTGAAAATATAGAGTGCATTTGTCATTTACATCTATTAAATTGCTAAAATCATGTACACATAACTATGTAATACACTATCTACAAATATGCAGAAATAATCAGGAGAACAGGCTGATATTTATATATTACTATAACAGTCATTACCAGGACTCAGCCTTTTGGGATTCACATTGTGTTAGTGTTGTTTAATGATGAAAGAAACTTTTGCCACATGAGTCTCTTTCCCAAGGCATTTCTGAAATCCCTTTAGGTAAAACATGTAAAAAGTTGTATTAAGAATGTCCTTTAACTGTAACATCTTTTTAGCAATACTGATTTTAAGTACATCTTTTATGGTATATGTTACATGTACTTAAATTTTACAATAGCTTTTGTTATATAAGAGCTTAAGGGGGATTTCAGTGTCAGAAAATATATCTTATTTTTGTATAATGACAAAACAATTTTCAAATAAAACTTCTGCATATCTTCTTCATAGTTTTTAGGACCTTTGCTAGCTGGCATTTAATAGGAACTTTCATTGCTTACTTCCGATGTATAAAGTCATGTCTCATGTGAGGGCTACACAGCTGAAGGGTTATGGTCTCAATAAGATAAGCTTCTTAGTCTTCTATTTTTCTACATTTAATGTACGCTTTTTTTAATGGATGATACGAGATTATATTGATTCTTAAAAATTGGAATCCTTAAAGGGGTTGTCTCGCGACAGCAAGTGGGGTTATACACTTCTGTATGGCCATATTAATGCACTTTGTAATGTACATCGTGCATTAAATATGAGCCATACAGAAGTTATTCACTTACCTGCTCCGTTGCTAGTGTCCCCGTCGCCATGGATCCATCTAATTTCGCTGTCTTCTGGCGTTTTTAGACGCGCTTGCGCTGTGCGGTCTTCTGCCTGGTGAATGGGGCCGCTCGTGCCGGAGAGCTGGTCACCGCGTCGTCATCGTAGCTCCGCCCCGTCACGTGTGCCGATTCCAGCCAATCAGGAGGCTGGAATCCGCAATGGACCGTACAGAGCCCATGGTGCACCATGGGAGAAGACCCGCGGTGCACCATGGGAGAAAACCGCAGTGCATCCCTGGGAAAGGACCAGCGGCCATCTTAGGGAGAAGATTTATATAACTCCATATTTCGTCGGATCGGTGAGTAGCAAGCGGTTTAAAAACTGCTTTAAATTGCTATTTTATGCCAGGGGGTGACAGGGGGAATGGGCTAATGTAAAATTTTGATGTTTGCCGCGAGACAACCCCTTTAAAGAAAATCAGTATCACATTTCCTCCCAATAGTTGGAGTCCTAGTGCCTGGACCCTGTGATTATGTCATAAATTCTTATGGGTTCTTTTATCTAGTTAGCAATGTTTTTTTAATCCTCGACATCATGTGTGACTTATTCTTTACAAGAAGAGTTGTACTTGTACGCCATTTATTGTACCATTACAATCAAAATTATTCAACCTCCATTACCAAATAAGTTTGTATACCAAATTTACAAACTTTGAATTTGGGAAAATCACTTGCTATATTAGTTGTGTTGAGCTATTTAATTTGTTATCATTTTCCTTTGATTATTTTATTTTGCAAACAGCTGAACGTTTGAAAATTTGTCTGATTGACTTAAATAGCAGTGGGAGTTAAATAACATTAATGCACTGTTTTGTGTGGTGGACTGAAAAAAAACTGCAATTCTGCCAAGGTTTTTGGGGCATGCACCATGCAACATGACATTACTGTTATTCTGCA
This sequence comes from Eleutherodactylus coqui, assembly GCF_035609145.1. Taxonomy (NCBI): domain Eukaryota; kingdom Metazoa; phylum Chordata; class Amphibia; order Anura; family Eleutherodactylidae; genus Eleutherodactylus; species Eleutherodactylus coqui. The sequence goes on from NC_089842.1 coordinate 207,674,137, forward strand.
GTACAATTAAGGCAAAAGTAAAGTTCTATGGGTTTTGTTACATTTTACTACTTTTGAAATATAAAGTTCCCATTTTTGAGTGCATTGTAGTTTTCATTGACAGCATTTCGGGGTACATGTGACTTTTTGATCACTTTTTCTTCTATTTGTCATTGCTTTTTTTTCTTTTAACATTTGATACACAGGGCTGTTTATGGGCCATGATGCTAAAGTTTAGGCTGGGCCCCACTCGGCACAATGGCTGCTGGTCATGGTCTGCATGGAATTTTCCACAGGTTGCTGGGTCTCTTAAGTGACTGACTACTGCAGCACTAACAGCCAGAGGAGTTTATAGGGTATTAAAAAATTTGAGAAACAAGCCCCAAGACATGTTTTGCCCCTCACGAAAAAAAAGTTTTAGATACAGCAGCTCAGCTCCATGTATCTTCTAAATAATGCAGTCACCAGAATAGTCAGATATCAGTTGTGCACAATGACAAGTGAGTGCAATTCAGTTGCATCCAATAATCATGTATAATGTCTTCTCTGATTGGTGATGATGACTACACTGACTACACAGTCATCCACTTTTCCTTTTCTTCTCGATATGAACCAAGACTGTCATAAAGACGTCTTTCAACTATGATTTGTCTCTGCATACTATTTCTGTCCTGCTACTACTGCCAATGCCCCTCTCAAAGTCTCACCATAATAATTGTGCCTTTTGGAATTTGTGTCCTATATAGTACTAGTAGACCCTTTTGTGATCCAAAATAGAATTAATTTCCCCTAATAGTGCACACCCTACAAATAATGGTCCCTTTGTACTTCACAGCAATAGTTTCCTCATTGATTTCCCCTTTTTACCCCCACCTTTATTACAATATAACAATAATTAGTGCCCCCACAAGATATTAACAACCCTCTATGCCCTGACAAAGTAGTGTTATTTTATGTGCCCACAAATAATGCCTCTCTGTGCCTGACAAAGTATTCTGTTTCTGCACAAATAATGTCCTTCTGAGTAATCCTGACCTTCTGTGCTCCCATAAAGTAATAGTGCCCTTCTGAGAAAAAACACTTAAATGAGAGCAGGAGACTGGGCAAGGAGTTCTGCTATGTGATGTGTTAGTTCTTCTCTGCTGGGGGATTGGGGTTAGGGACTGAAGCCTTGCTTCTATAGTGAGTAGGGCCATTGGGCATACCTGGCTTAGCGGCCCAGTCACAAATGTAATTGCTGCTGCACCTATAGCTACACTACTGCCTGCACTCAGATTAAATTTTTACATCTACTTTTTAGGCAAATTCTAGTTGCATACTATGTCATGCAAAAACCTATTTCAAGAGTATAAATGTAAATGGACCATCCCTTATCAGGAAGGGAAAACTAGCGTAAAGTAGACCAAAAATCTATCCAAAATCATAGCTGGCATACATTTCTGTATTAGCACATGGAGGTACCAAGAGGTGCTTAATGTTTAAAAAGGTGTTTGCCTATGTTAGGCACATCAGGCACCGGCAGGGATCATATTAAGATCGAAAAACTGATCTTAATAAATCTCCTTCTGTATGTGCTAGAGTCCAGTATGTCTTTATTTCTACAGTCTTATATTGTTCTCATCTAGCTTGTTCTTGTTAGTGTGGTCTTGCTCCTATGATTATATCTAGTAAGTCCATGTTTCATAGCCTTGTTGTTTTTGTCTGCTCCCTCTGTTTGTACTTGACTAATCTTGTTTCATAGTTCAGCATGCTTTGTTTAACTTTCTTGTCTCAGGGTCCTAGTGCCATTTATTACTTCTCAAGGACAGTGCCTTAAATTGGGTTGTCATTATGGATACCTGAGGATTATATATAGAGCTGAGCGAGCACCAAAATGCTCAGGTGCTCGGTACTCGAATCAAACTTTTCGTAATGCTCGAGAGCTCGTTTCAAGTAACGAACCCCATTAAAGTCAATGGGCGACTCGAGCATTTTTGTATGGGACTGACTCGAGCATTTTTGTATGGGACTGATGCTCTGCATAGTGGATGATTAGTGAAATACCTGAAAATATCAGAAAGTCATGGAAACACCACAGAAATGGATAGGGAACAGCAGGGGCAGCATGCATGGCTGCATCTGAGGCTCCCAGGTCCCACTATTAAGCCAAAAGGGGGGAAAGAGCCTGGCGGTCACCCCCCTAACAATTTACTAGGGACAGACCCTCATTAGCAAGGCACACGCGCTGGCACATCTTAGCTAAGCACCACACTAGCTGCAACCAAGGACAATCGCCACCTGCAGGTGACACCGCTGCCTCTTCTCCTGCATTACATGCTGGCATTGCTGTCCAACCCCCACTCCCCCGCACGACCGTGCGTCCACAGCGCACACAAAATTTTCCCTGCGCAGTGTTCAGCTGGCCTCATGCCACACGCTCGCTTCATAGTCACACCACCCTCATGTCGATTTATAAGTGCATCTGCGATGAGGAGGAACCGGAGACACACACTGCAGAGGGTTGGCAGAGCTAGGCAGCGACCCTCTTTGAAAGTGTGGGCGATAGGCCACAATGCTGATAAGAATTGATGATAAATTGACGTACGATCATCATTCCAATCCCGTGCCACCTCCATCACAAAATTGTCAGGAGCCGCAAACATGGGCATAAAGGGAACTCAGGTGCCAGCACTACTACACATCTCCACAATGCAGCAGCGCATACAGACACCAAAGATTAGTTTGAAGCCGGAGGTGTCGCAAAAATAGCCACCACAGGTGTACAGTGACCCTGTGAAAGTCTCATGAAATAACTAACGCTTCGGCCGCCTGCAGACGAGCGGGTCGGATCCGGCAGCGAGAATTCTTGCCGCGCGATCCGACCCGAGCGCCTGCAGAGAGCAGCGCGTACTCACCCGCGCCTGGCGGCCCCGGCTCTTTCATGTGCCGGCTGCCGCGCAGCCGGCGCATGCGCAGACCGGAGCCAGCGGCCGGGTGAGTGCGTGCCCAGCAGAAAATTAGGACATGCCGCGGTTTGTTTGCCGTCTGCATAGGAGTGCGTATTTTAATGCACTCCTATGCAAACTTTCAGCGGCGGAAATCCCGCGGGAAATCCCGCGGCGGGATTTCCGCTCGTGTGCAGGCGGCCTTCCTGTGAATGCTCCAATCCAGTATCTCGGATAACTGTGGTAATTTGTAGTACGAGAGATAATACATGTTGCCCAGCGCTGATCCCCAGACCCCAAGCAGGAAGAAGAGGTGGCATAATAAGTCCGAGAAACCATGACCGAGGTCATGGACCCTCAATACTCTGAGTGGGAAGCACGTCAGCGGGCCCAAGGTCCGGCCCAGGGTCAGGCTCGGTCACAGCCTCCACCTTGTAAGACCCAAGGTGCCGTGAGTTACATAGCTATGGGAAATTCATGTGTCCCCACACAATTCATTCTGTGTAGGTGTCAGATAGCAGAACACCACAATGGGGGAAGCCTTCTGCGCCCAACCCAAGTCATTCAGTGTATTTGTGCCAGATAGCTAAAACACCACAAAATCTTTGTGCACCCACAGCATAGGCGAGCCCCCCAGGGACAGTATTAAACAGGAAGAAAAGAGAGTGCCCAAACATGGCAGAGTTTCACCCTGCCCAGGACCTCGGCCCACACTTCTGCCCTAGTCATTCAGTGTATTTGTGCCAGATAGGTAAAACACCACAATGGGAAGTCTTTATGCACCCACAGCATAGGCGAGCCCATGAAACTCAAAGATAGTATTACACATAAAGAAATCAGAGTGCCCAAACATGGCAGAGTTTCACCCTGCCAAGGACCTTGGCCTCGGTCCACACTCTCAGCAATCGTGGGCAAAAAGTGAACTCGGATGCTGGTACAACTGTAAACATCTCATTAAATCAGTAACAGTTGCTTTCATCACTCCAAAGACTGGATGATCCACAAAGAAGTTCCACAGGACAAACCTGGCGCTGTTGATTCTTCCTCCCCAGTACCTCGGCCTCTGCCCACACTCTCAGTAATCGTGGGCATAAAGCGGACTCGGATGCTAGTACAGCTGTGAACATCTCATTAATTCAGTATCGCTTCTTTTGTTTGGTACAAACCAGTGTCTCAGATAACTGTGGTAACACGAGAGCAAATACATGTTGCCCAGCGCTGATCCCCAGACCCAGGCAGGAGGAGGGGGTGGCATAATAAGGCTGAGAAACCATGACCGAGGTAGGACTCGCAATATTCTGTGTGGGAAGTACATGAGCAGGCCCTAGGTCAGGCTCGGTCCCAGCCTCCACCTTGTGTGACCTAAGGTGCCGTGAGTTACATAGCTATGGAAATCCATGTGTCCCCACACACTTCATTCTGTGTATGTGTCAGACAGCTGAACACCGCTATGGGAAACCTTTGTGCACCCACAGTATAGGCGGACCCCTGAAACTTTTCTGTTGCAAGAGTGCATGCGAACCGTCCTGCAAAGAAAAAAAAGCCATTGCACAACTATGTCGATGGAAAAATAAAAAAGTTATTGCTATCAGAATATGTTGGCAGAAAAGAATTTTCCTTTTTTAGTACAGCAAAAAAAAAAAAGAAACGATATAAATTTGGTATTATAGTAGTCATACTGACCCATAGAATGAGATTATCATGCCAATTTTGATTCAGTCTGTAAATTATAGAGATAAACCCCCCACCTCAAAGATGGCGAAATTTGATTTTTTATCTATTTCACTCCACTTACAATTTTTAAAAGTTTTTCAGTACATTATATGGTATATTACGTAGTACCATTGAAAAATACAACTCATTCTGCAAAAAACAAGCCCTCCGACATTTACTTTGATAAATAAATAAAAGTTATGATTCTAAAAAAAAAATCCATAAAAATAATAATGATTATAGTGTATTTCATAACTTATTGTTCTGTCTTCTTACACGTTCACATGGTGTGCAGTCTGACATTCAATTTAAACCATTTCTGTCTTCCAAATAAACAAGCTGTTCTTCTCAATCTAACTAGTTTATTGGTTAACAGATCATAGAATACTAGTGTGCGATGATGATGATGATGATGATGGTGATAGTAAAACTATAAGAATACAGATAATTGACATAAGTATGATGCATAGGAAGCACACATAACATTACATAACAGTAACATGGTAAAATGGCTGCTATAAATAGTATTGCATAGCTAACTAAACAGTTAGAACTCCCTGAGTAACAACACAACTGACCACTGAACAGCTCTGCATAACATACTGTCTCAGAAACAAAGGTAGCTTTCTTACCAGTTATACTTTTACAAGGATAGTGCAATTTGAAGAGGAGGGTGCAGAAGGCAAGTCTGTCTTGAAGCTGGAAGTTCCTCCTACCTACAATGCCTGGCAAACTACCCATAATACATTCATCTTTATGACAAAAAAAAAGTGTAATACATTTTAAACACTGCTAGTTGGTGCTGTAACCACTCTACACCTAAAATGGGCTGCTATGTTACTCCGATTTCTGCTGGGCAGAACACTTATCAATGTACAACTAACATCTGTGTACATCATTATTGCCACAAAAAATGGGGGAAAAAGGAAAAAGAAAAAGTTGCAATTTTTCTTAAGATGTTATGTGTAAAACTACCCTTAAAAGGGATTATGTCATGATTACAAGTTATTATCTCCGATCCACAAGAGAGGAGATAATATGAAGATCAGTGGGATCTAACTGTTGCAGCCCCCATTGATCCCAATAATAAGTCCCCTATGTGTCCTGAACTGTAGACAACAGTGGTCGCACATGCATTCTACCAAAGCATGCACTTCAATGGGACTGCTAAAGATAACTCAGCTAACCCCTTAGTGACCATCCCATAGTGTTTTTACGTCCTGGTCTGCTGGGCTTTAATCCCCGAGAACGTAAAAACATGCTTCCTCTGGAGATTAAATCCCTGCAGGCTCTGGATGTGACAGCTCCATGTTGTCAGTTACCAAAGGTAGCCGAGATCCTGGAGCTGTCATCCCGGGCTGAAGGATAACAGCGGGATCGAATCCGTAAGGGGAGCTGAGAATACTCACCTCTGTCCTCTGTGATGCTCTCCATTGTTCTGGTCCTGCAGGACTTGACACTGGCAGCTGCACAAGCGTGCCAGATTTCACTAATAGGTGGCACTGTGGAGGATTTATTCCATCTCCCTTATTTGCAGATTTCACTACGTCACGCGCACACGCAGCAGGCTGGGAGGCCCAGGAAATTTAAAAACTTCCTGCTCCCGGCTAGTATGAGTAGCTGAGAGCAGGGAACTGTCATCGGCAGCTGCTGTATGTGGTTCTCAGTCAAATGATAGCTGTTATTCAATGGATAACAACGATCATGTAAACGATTCAGTTAAAAAAAAGTGTAAAAAAAAAAAAAGAAAGGAAAAATTAGCTTCATCTTTGCTCATGGATCATATCCAACGGGAGGGATGAAATTAGGTATCTAAGGCCCAAGAATTCATCCACGGACCTTTCCCGGCTTCTGCGCATGCACCTGTTGCTAAAATGGCAGACGCATGCGCAAAAGCTGCAGATTGCCAGAGTAATTTAAAATCTCCCTGCACCTGGCTACTAAATGTAGCTGAGAGCCCACAGATCTCAGCGGGCATGAGGAAGTGCAATACACGGTTATTGGTCATGTGATCACCATTATCCAATGGATAACAGCGATATTGTAAAAGTAAAAAAAAGCTTAAGTTTCACCTCCCATCACGGATCTGAACCATGATTCATTTATATCTGAACCATGAACCTTTTATTTACTTAAGGCCTACGGCGATGTCCCCCGATGGGATCCTTGCCTGTGGACTTTTCCCCAGTTTTGGCGCATGGGCCCATCGCCAAAATGCTGGACGAAAGCGCAGAAACTGGGGAGGGCCCGGGAAATTTATAATCTCCTTGCTCCTGGCTACTAAAGGTAGCCAAGGGCTTGGAGCAGTATCCGAGAGCCACAGTGAGTGGTTTCCAGTCACACGATTGCCATTATCAAATGCATAATGGGATTGTGTAAAAGATTAGAGACAGTTAAAGTTTAATGCTCTGTCTGGTTTGAGCCCCATTGTACATCCAGACAGTAGAGTAGGGCCATAATGGGTATGTTTCTGAACAAGGGATAAATGGGAGGATCAATTTTGGAGTTAAAGTCTTCATTCATATATGTGCTGTACAAAAAAAAACTATTTTTAAAATGACAATTGCCAAAAAAACCAAAAATCATTATTTTTTCCTTCTGCTTTGCTTCGATTCATTAAAAAACTGTGGGGTCAAAATCTGCAGAGCACCCCTCGTGCAAGCTGTACAAGTGAGCAATGGGGCCTAAAATGCCTTCAAGCAAAATGTCTGTTCTGAAAGCCACAGTTTGATCCTTTCGGTTTGGGCCCCGTTGTACATAATGACAGAAAATTAGGGCCACAACAGGTATGTTTCTGAACACAGGACAAATGGTGGTATCCATTTTGGGTTGCAAATCCTCATTTTCATGCGCATTATAGAAAAAAATCCTGTCTTTAAAATGACATATTTGCAAAAATATGAAATTTCTTTTTTTCTCTTCTAAATTGCATTAATTCCTGAAAAGAAACTGTGGGGTCAAAATATTCCTGACCCCCCTCAGTGAATATATTAAGGGGTGTATTTTTTAAAGTGGGGTCATTTGTGGGGGTATCTATCATTCTGACACCTTTGAGCCTTTGTAATCTTGGCTTGGTGCAGGAAAATAAAGTGTTCCTCAAAATGTTAATAATTAGAGATGAGCGAGCGTACTCGTCCGAGCTTGATGCTTGTTTGAGTATTAGGGTGTTCGAGATGCTCGTTACTCGAGATGAGCACCACGCAGTGCTCGACTCCATTACATATCCTTCCCTGAGAAATTTGCGTGCTTTTCTGGCCAATAGAAACACAGGGAAGGCATTACAACTTCCTCCTGTGACATTCCAGCCCTATCCCACCCCCCTGCAGTGAGTGGCTGGGGAGATCAAATGACACCCCAGTATTTAAATCTGCCCCGCCCGCGGCTCGCCACAGACACAAGCTAAGAGAGATCAGGGAAAGTGCTGTCTTGCTGTAGCTGCTATAGGGAGAGTGTTAGGTGTTATTTTAGTCTTCAAGAACCCCAACAGTCCTTCTTAGGGCCACATCTGACCATGTGCAGTACTGTTGAGGCTGCTTTTAGCAGTTTTGCACAATTTTTTTTTTTGGTATATCGGGCGTGCAGACCATAGCGTCCTCAGTCTGCAGTCATTTTACAGAGTATAGGGGCAGTACTGCTGAGGCAGGGACAGTGGTACAGGGAAATCCATATACAGGCTATATCACAGGCAGTGGGCTTTTTCCCAAAAAGTGGAAAAACAATACTATATTTGGCCTGCCTGTGACCGTCTTCAGTTTACGACGTGTCTGCTGGGGGTAGGAGTCGCTGATTAATACCCAGCCTTGCGCATAATTTTTATGGCTGCGCTGTGCTTTCAGTAACCACAGTCATCCTCCAACAGGGAAATCCATATACAAGCTATATCACAGGCAGTGGGCTTTTTCCCAAAAAGTGGAAAAAAATACTATATTTGGCCTGCCTGTGACCGTCTTCAGTTTACAGCGTGTGTGCTGGGGCTAGTAGTCGCTAATTAATACCCAGCCTTGCACATAATTATTTCCTGGCTGCACTGTGCTTTCAGTAATCACAGTCATCCTCCAACAGGGAAATACATATACAGGCTATATCACAGGCAGTGGGCTTTTTCCCAAAAAGTGGAAAAAAATACTATATTTGGCCTGCCTGTGACCGTCTTCAGTTTACAGCGTGTGTGCTGGGGGTAGTAGTCGCTAATTAATACCGAGCCTTGCGCATAATTATTTCCTGGCTGCACTGTGCTTTCAGTAATCACAGTCATCCTCCAACAGGGAAATACATATACAGGCTATATCACAGGCAGTGGGCTTTTTCCCAAAAAGTGGAAAAAAATACTATATTTGGCCTGCCTGTGACCGTCTTCAGTTTACAGCGTGTGTGCTGGGGGTAGTAGTCGCTAATTAATACCCAGCCTTGCGCATAATTATTTCCTGGCTGCACTGTGCTTTCAGTAATCACAGTCATCCTCCAACAGGGAAATACATATACAGGCTATATCACAGGCAGTGGGCTTTTTCCCAAAAAGTTGAAAAAAAAATTACTGTATTTGGCCTGCCTGTGACCGTCTTCAGTTTACGGCGTGTGTGCTGGGGGTACTAGTAGTCGCTGATTAATACCCAGCCTTGCGCATAATTTTTTCTGGCTGCACTATGCTTTGAGTAACCACAGTCATCCTCCAACAGGGAAATCCATATACAGGCTATATCACAGGCAGTGGGCTTTTTCCCAAAAAGTGGAAAAAAATACTATATTTGGCCTGCCTGTGACCGTCTTCAGTTAACGGCGTGTGTGCTGGGGGTAGTAGTCGCTAATTAATACCCAGCCTTGCGCATAATTGTTTCCTGGCTCTGCTGTGCCTGTTACATGATTGCCGTCATCCCGCCAGAGGGAAAGAGTATACATATATACGCTGCATACGGTGTCTGTCTGGTTTTCCACCTCACCATTTTAAAAAATTGAAGCAAAATACTTAAGGCCTACCACTGGCCTTTGGCCACTTGACTGGTTCTGCCCTGTGAATTCCAGTAGCTCAGTCATACGCACCTAGGTCTCACTACAGGCTTGCGCATAATTGTTTCCTGGCTTTGCTGTGCGTTCCGTAAGCGAAGTCAGACTCCAACCACAGGCCAATAAGCGGCACATTTAATTGCAGCGTTCTGTTTCTGCTCTACTCGTAATACACCATGCTGAGGGGTAGGCCTAGAGGACGTGGACGGGGGCGAGGACGCGGAGGTCCAAGTCAGGGTGTTGGCACAGGCCGAGCTCCTGGTCCAGGTGTATCGCAGCCGACTGCTGCGGGATTAGGAGAGAGGCAAGTTTCTGGGGTTCCCAGATTCCTCTCACAATTAATGGGTCCACGCGGTAGACCTTTATTAGAAACTGAGCAGTGTGAGCAGGTCCTGTCGTGGATGGCAGAAAGTGCATCCAGCAATCTATCGACCACTCAGTCTTCTACGCCGTCCACTGCTGCAACTCAGAATCCTCTGGCTGCTGCTTCTCCTTTCTCCCAGCCTCCTCACACCATGAAAATGACACATTCTGAGGAGCAGGCAGACTCCCAGGAACTGTTCTCGGGCCCCTGCCCAAATTGGGCAGCAATGGTTTCTCTCCCACCGGAGGAGTTTGTCGTGACCGATGCCCAACTTTTGGAAAGTTCCCGGGGTCCGGGGGATGAGGCTGGGGACTTCCGGCAACTGTCTCAAGAGCTTTCAGTGGGTGAGGAGGATGATGACGATGAGACACAGTTGTCTATCAGTGAGGTAGTAGTAAGGGCAGTAAGTCCGAGGGAGGAGCGCACAGAGGATTCGGAGGAAGAGCAGCTGGACGATGAGGTGACTGACCCCACCTGGTTTGCTAAGCCTACTGAGGACAGGTCTTCAGAGAGGCAGGCAAGTGCAGCAGCAGGGCAGGTTGGAAGAGGCAGTGCGGTGGCCAGGGGTAGAGGCAGGGCCAGACCGAATAATCCACCAACTGTTTCCCAAAGCGCCCCCTCGCGCAATGCCACCCTGCAGAGGCCGAGGTGCTCAAAGGTGTGGCAGTTTTTCACTGAGAGTGCAGACAACCGACGAACTGTGCTGTGCAAGGTTTGTCGCACCAAGATCAGCCGGGGAGCCACCACCACCAGCATGCGCAGGCATATGATGGCCAAGCACCCCACAAGGTGGGACGAAGGCCGTTCACGGCCTCCGGTTTGCACCACTGCCTGTCCCCCTGTGCCCCAACCTGCCACTGAGATCCAACCCCCCTCTCAGGACACAGGCACGACCGTCTCCCGGCCTGCACCCACCCGCTCACCTCCGCTGTCCTCGGCCCCATCCAGCAATGTCTCTCAGCGCAGCGTCCAGCCGTCGCTAGCGCAACTGTTTGAGCGAAAGCGAAAGTACGCCGCCACGCACCCGCACGCTCAAGCGCACATAGCCAAATTGATCAGTCTGGAGATGCTGCCGTGTAGGCTTGTGGAAACGGAGGCTTTCAAAAACATGATGGCGGCGGCGGCCCCGTGCTACTCAGTTCCCAGTCGCCACTACTTTTCCCGATGTGCCGTCCCAGCCCTGCACGACCACGTCTCCCGCAACATTGTACGCGCCCTCACCAACGCGGTTACTGCCAAGGTCCACTTAACAATGGACACGTGGACAAGCACAGGCGGGCAGGGACACTATATCTCCCTGACGGCACATTGGGTGAATTTACTGGAGGCAGGGACGGAGTCAGAGCCTGGGACCGCTCACGTCCTACCCACCCCCAGAATTGCGGGCCCCAGCTCGGTGCTGGTATCTGCGGCGGTGTATGCTTCCTCCACTAAACCCTCCTCCTCCTCCTACGTAACCTCTGTCTCGCAATCAAGATGTGTCAGCAGCAGCACGTCGCCAGCAGTCGGTGTCGCGCGGCGTGGCAGCACAGCGGTGGGCAAGCGTCAGCAGGCCGTGCTGAAACTACTCAGCTTATGAGAGAAGAGGCACATGGCCCACGAACTGCTGCAGGGTCTGACAGAGCAGACCGACTGCTGGCTTTCGCCGCTGAGCCTCCAACCGGGCATGGTCGTGTGTGACAACGGCCGTAACCTGGTGGCGGCTCTGCAGCTCGGCAGCCTCACGCACGTGCCATGTCTTGCCCGCGTCTTTAATTTGGTGGTTCAGCAGTTTCTGAAAAGCTACCCACGCTTGTCAGACCTGCTTGGAAAGGTGTGCCGGCTCAGCGCACATTTCAGCAAGTCCAACACGGACGCTGCCACCCTGCGGACCCTGCAACATCGGTTTAATCTGCCAGTGCACCGACTGCTGTGTGACGTGCCCACACGGGGGAACTCTATGGAATACCAACTCCAACATGGGCGGTGTAGTGGGAGTCAGCCTTCTCAATTCTTTACAGAAGAGTGGGCCTGGTTGGCAGACATCTGCCAGGTCCTTGGAAACTTTGAGGAGTCTACTACGATGGTGAGCGGCGATGCTGCAATCATTAGCATCACCATTCCTCTCCTATGCCTCTTGAGAAGTTCCCTGCAAAGCATAAAGGCAATTGCTTTGCGCTCGGAAACGGAGGCGGGGGAAGACAATATGTCGCTGGATAGTAAGAGCACCCTCATGTCTATATCTCAGCGTGTTTTGGAGGAGGAGGAGGAGGGGGAGGAGCATGAGGAGGAGGGGGAAGAGACAGCTTGGCCCACTGCTGAGGGTACCCATGCTGCTTGCCTGTCATCCTTTCAGCGTGTATGGCCTGAGTAGGAGGAGGAGGATCCTGAAAGTGATCTTCCTAGTGAGGACAGCCATGTGTTGCGTACAGGTACCCTGGCACACATGGCTGACTTCATGTTAGGATGCCTTTCTCGTGACCCTCGCGTTACACGCATTCTGACCACTACGGATTACTGGGTGTACACACTGCTCGACCCATGGTATAAGGAGAACCTTTCCACTCTCATACCCGAAGAGGAAAGGGGTTCGAGAGTGATGCTATACCACAGGACCCTGGTGGACAAACTGATGGTAAAATTCCCATCCGACAATGCTAGTGGCAGAAGCCGCAGTTCCGAGGGCCAGGTAGCAGGGGAGGCGCGGAGATCAGGCAGCATGTACAGCGCAGGCAGGGGAACACTCTCCAAGGCCTTTGCCAGCTTTATGGCTCCCCAGCAAGACTGTGTCACCACTCCCCAGTCAAGGCTGAGTTGGCGGAAGCACTGTAAAAGGATGGTGAGGGAGTACGTAGCCGACCGCACGACCATCCTCCGTGACGCCTCTGCTCCTTACAACTACTGGGTGTCAAAGCTGGACACGTGGCCTGAACTCGCGCTGTATGCCCTGGAGGTGCTTGCTTGCCCTGCGGCTAGCGTTTTGTCAGAGAGGGTGTTTAGTGCGGCTGGGGGAATCATCACGGATAAGCGTACCCGCCTGTGAACTGACAGTGCCGACAGGCTTACACTCATAAAGATGAACAAAGCCTGGATTTCCCCAGACTTCTCTTCTCCACCAGCGGACAGCAACGGTACCTAAACAATATGCTGGCTGCACCTGCGGATGGAAGCATCGTTCTCTATCACCATAAAAAACAGGGACCTTTTAGCTTCATCAATCTGTGTATTATATTCATCCTCCTCCTCCTGCTCCTCCTCCTGAAACCTCACGTAATCACGCCGAACAGGCAATTTTTCTTAGGCCCACAAGGCTCAGTCATATTACTTTTGTAAACAATGTTTATACGTTTCAATTCTCATTAAAGCGTGGAAACTTGCACCTGAACCAATTTTTATTTTAACTAGGCTGCCTCCAGGCCTAGTTACAAATTAAGCCACAGTAACCAAAGCAATTAATGGGTTTCACCTGCCCTCTTGGTTGGGCATGGGCAATTTTTCTGAGGTACATTACTACTGTTGGTACACCAATTTTTTTGGGCCCTCGCCTACAGTGTAATCCTAGTAATTTTTATGGGCTTCGCCTGCACTCATGGTACAGCAAGGTGTGTGGGTTTGGCCTACACTTTTGCTACATAAATGTAACTGGGGCCTTGTCTATACTGCAACTACTGAAATGTGAAAGAGACTGTTCTCTCCCTAAACTGCTGCAACATAATAAATAGAAAAAAAGAAAAACTTTCTTTATAGCTGCGCTACAACATTAACCATTAGGTACATAAGGGAATAAGCCTCTAAAAAACCTCAGTTCAATAGAAAGCAAATATTTTTATTCCCCACATAACAATCAAATACAAGTATAACATTAAAAGCAACGCGTTTCTGCGTCTAGCTGACGCCTTTATCAAGCTTATAATAATCCTCTTCTAACACACATATAAATACATAAACGGCCTACCTTAATCACCAGTCCCGATAACGTACATCTGATTTCCTCCCCTGCACCATGCCGGACGCCAGTCTCCGGCATGTGAAGTGAAGGTGGGGTTCCTCACTAGCCTGTCTCCGTCATCTCACAGAGACCAGAGTGCTACCCACGTGATCACTCTCACGTCGGCAGCATAGTTTCTATAGCAACAGGACGCTGTTGCATCGAGTCTGCTATCATAGATGTCACGCTGCTCCCCTCGTGATCACTCACACGCCGGCAGCATGGTTTCCATAGTGACATGACGCTCTTACACCCAGTCTGCTCCATTATTCAACTCACAGAGACCAGAGTGCTAACCCCGTGATCACTCTCACGTCGGCAGCATAGTTTCTATAACAACAAGACGCTATTGCATCGAGTCTGTTACCCTAGATGTCCCGCTGCTATCCTCGTGATTGCTCACACGCCGGCAGCATAGTTTCCATAGTAACATGACGCTATTGCACTAAGTCTGCCCCATTACTACATACGGCTGGGCAGACTCAAATAAATAGTACAATAGGATCGCACTGCAATATTAGCTCATATTACAGCTAAATTTATATAGATAGTGTAAACATATTACCCGGATGCAACGGGAATGTTACTGTGGCCTGTCTTGACTGCTACTACTACTGAAATGGAACTAAGACTGTGCTTCCCCTATACTGCTGCTTCGGAATTGTTACTGGGGCCTGTCTTGACAGCTACTACTACTGAAATGGAACTAATACTGTGCTCCCCCTATACTGCTGCTAGTGATATGTTACTGGGGCCTGTCTTGACTGCTACTACTACTGAAATGGAACTAATACTGTGCTCCCCCTATACTGCTGCTAGTGATATGTTACTGGGGCCTGTCCAGACTGCTACTATTACTGAAATAGAACCAAAACTGTGCTCCCCCTATACTGCTGCTAGTGATATGTTACTGGGGCCTATTTGACTGCTACTATTACTGAAATGGAACTAATACTGTGCTCCCCCTATACTGCTGCTAGTGATATGTTACTGGGGACTGTCTTGACTGCTACTATTACTGAAATGGAACTAATACTGTGCTCCCTCTATACTGCTGCTAGTGATATGTTACTGGGGCCTGTCTTGACTGCTACTACTACTGAAATGGAACTAATACTGTGCTCCCCCTATACTGCTGCTAGTGATATGTTACTGGGGCCTGTCCCTAATGCTACCGCTGAAATGTTACTATTTCTGGGCTCTGCCTATACCGCTGCTAATGCTGTGTCACTGGGGTGTGGAAACGGAGGCTTCCCAAAGACATGATGGCGGCGAGGCCATTTCCCACCAACGCGGTTACTGTTAAGGTGCATATAACCATGGACACGTCGAGAGGACATGTAGTGCCTCAAAAGCATCCCCCTCCTCCTCCAACAATGAAAACATTCTTGGCAAATACCTTAGCATTGGTCTATCTGGTGGCAGTCCAAGAATTTCACCTTTAACGACACAACAAGAGAGCCCCCCCACCATCCCCCCACTTAAAGGGGTTGTCCCGCGGCAGCAAGTGGGTCTATACACTTCTGTATGGCCATATTAATGCACTTTGTAATGTACATTGTGCATTAATTATGAGCCATACAGAAGTTATAAAAAGTTTTTCACTTACCTGCTCCGCTGCTGGCGTCCTCGTCTCCATGGTTGCCGTCTAATTTTCGCCATCTAAAATGGTCGAATGGCCAAATTAGACGCGCTTGCGCAGTCCGGGTCTTCTGCTTTTCTGAATGGGGCTCCGTGTAGCTCCGCCCCGTCACGTGCCGATTCCAGCCAATCAGGAGGCTGGAATCGGCAATGGACCGCACAGAAGAGCTGCGGTCCACGGAGGAAGAAGATCCCGGCGGCCATCTTCAACCGGTAAGTATAGAAGTCACCGGAGCGCGGGGATTCAGGTAAGCGCTGAGCGATTTTTTTTTTAAGTCCCTGCATCGGGGTTGTCTCGCGCCGAACGGGTTGGGGGGGGGGGGGGGGGGGGGTTGGGGGGGGGGGGGTTGGGGGGGGGGTTGAAAAAAAAAAAAACCCGTTTCGGCGCAGGACAACCCCTTTAATCCGGCCCACTTAATCCTGGCCTTATTCCGAAAACAAACTAAATTAAACCGCGCTACTAGGTCCGCAGTCGCGACCTCATTCCCACCAACGCGGCTACTGTTAAGGTACATATTACCAGTCTGACTGGGGCATGCACTATGGGCCGAAGCCCACCTGTATTGTATCTGACGTTAGCTCTGCTGAGCAGGGCACTGCAATGGGATACATTTATGTACCGCCGATGGGTTCCAGGGAGCCACCCATGCTGTGGGTCCACAGGGACTTCACATTAGGGATTTGTACCTGCCAGTGTCTATGTATTAAAAACCCCGGTCAGACTGGGGCATGCAGTGTGGGCCGAAGCCCACCTGCATTTAATCTGACGTTACCTCAGCTGTGCTGGGCACTGCAATGGGATTTGTTTATGTACCGCCGGTGGGTTCCAGGGAGCCACCCATGCTTTGGGTCCACACGGACTTCACATTAGGGAGTTGTACCTGCCTGTGTCTACTTAAAAAAAAAACCCAGTCTGACTGGGGCATGCAGTGTGGGCCAAAGCCCACCTGGTTTTAATCTGACGTTACCTCAGCCGTGCTGGGCAATGCAGTGGGATTTATTTATGTAACGCCGGTGGCTTCCTGGGACCCACCCATGCTGTCGGTCCACACGGAGTTGTACCTGCCTGTGTCTACTTATAAAGAACCCCAGTCAGACTGGGGCATGCAGTGTGGGCCGAAGCCCACCTGTATTTAATCTGACGTTAGCTCTACTATTCGGGGCACTGCATTGGGACAAACTACAGGAGCAATACAGAGCTAATGAGATGCGCACAGCTACGCTAGCATTGGAGTCCGCTGTAGGCACGCGATTGCTGAGGGTTTGTGCAGAGGCCTATGTCCTGGGTGCAGTGAAAGTCCGCTTCCAGCCTAGGATTGCTGAATCTGTGGGCCAAGGCCTATGCCGTGGGCGCGGTGCAAGTCTGCCATGTTTGGCCGCTCAGATCAATTTTTTGTTCATGTCTTGGGTTTCCTAGGACCCACCTATGCTGTTGGTGCAAAATTAGTTCCCATTGCGGTGTTTGACCTGTCTGGCACAAAGGCACTGACTGACTTGGGTAGGGGGCAGAGCGCTGACGGCTTTCCCCTTGCAGTGTGGATTGAGCTATGCGACACCTTGACAGAATGAATACTGTGTGGCACATGGATTCCCCATTGCTATGCCCACGTTTGCAGCTCCTGACGGAGGTGGCACAGGATTGGAGTTCTCATTGCTTCTGTACAGCATTGTGGGCTATCGCCCCGCCCCTTTTTAAAGAGGGTCGCTGCCTAGCCCTGCCAACCCTCTGCAGTGTGTGCCTGCGGTTCCTCCTCATTGCAGACGCACTTATAAATAGACATGAGGGTGGTGTGGCTATGAGGCCAGCGTGTGGCATGAGGGCAGCTGAAGGCTGCGCAGGGACACTTTGGTATGCGCTGTGGACACTGGGTCGTGCGGGGGGGGGGGGGGGGTTGGGCAGCATGTAACCCAGGAGAAGTGGCAGCGGAGTGTCATGCAGGCAGTGATTGTGCTTTGTTGGAGGTAGTGTGGTGCTTAGCTAAGGTATGCCTTGCTAATGAGGGTTTTTTAGAAGTAAAAATTGTTGGGGGGGGCACTCTTGCAGCTATTGTGGCTTAATAGTGGAACCTGGGAACTTGAGATGCAGCCCAACATGTAGCCCCTTGCCTGCCCTATCCGTTTCTGTGTCGTTTCCATCACTTTCTTGAATTTCCCAGATTTTTTACAAATGAAAACATTAGCGAGCATCGGCGATATACAAAAATGCTCGAGTCGCCCATTGACTTCAATGGGGTTCGTTACTCGAAACGAACCCTCGAGCATCGCGGGAAGTTCGACTCGAGTAACGAGCACCCGAGCATTTTGGTGCTCGCTCATCTCTATTAATAATTAATGTTAAATTTGTACGTCTCCTAAGTGGTTAAAAAAAAACGAATCTTTTTCCAATGTGCGTCCAGAATAAAGTAAACAGATGGAAATATATATCTTAGCAAAAATTTCTATATTATGTTTGCACATATTTGAGATATTGCAGTTGAAAATGTAAAAAAAGTACGATTTTTTCAAAGTTTTCCCAATTTTGACGCGGGTAAAAATTATTAATAAAGAAATATTAGAACAAAAAATACACAGCCATATTAAAAAAAACAACTAAAAATAGTAATTGATCACATTAATCGCATAGCTAATTAAAGTAGAGGCAAGTTAGGAATATGGGAGAATTACACTAATACGTGAGCATTAAAAGTGGCTTTAGGGCTCATTGCCGGCTTGAACATGCAAGTCCAGGTATAGCCCAGCAATTAACTCTAAATCATTAGCATTATTTATACTCATGCAATATCACCCTTACTGTTATCAAATATTACACTTGCATGGATACATTTTTATTGTCCACACCACCTTAGAGTTCTCAACAGTGACCCCACAATTTTTATGTCGCTGATTCACCCCTTAGTGACCAAGCCTGTTTGCGCCTTAATGACCAGGCCAAATTTTGCAGATCTGACATGTCACTTTAACATGGAAAAACACCATAAAGGTTTTGCATATCCAAGCAATTCTGACACTGTGTTTTTGCCACATGTTTTACTTCATTTAGGCGGAAAAAATAGACCGATAGAATTTGTGTTTATTTATTAAAAGTGCCAAAATTGGGAAAATTTTGAAAAAATCGTCATTTTTTCACATTTCAAACTGCAATATCTTAAATATGTGCAAAAATAATATAGAAATTTTTGCTAAGATTTATATTTCCACCCGTTTAATTTATTTTGGGCGCACATTGGAAAAACTTTCGTTTTTTTTTTAACCATTTAGGAGACGTACAAATTTAACATTACTTTTTAGCATTTTGAGGAACACTTTGTTTTCCTATACCAAGCCATGATTGGAAATAGAGATGAGCGAACACCAAAATGTTCGGGTGCTCGTTATTCGGAACGAACTTCCCGCGATGCTCGAGGGTTCGTTTCGAACAACGAACCCCATTGAAGTCAATGGGCGACCAGAGCATTTTTGTATTTCGTCGATGCTCGCTAAGGTTTTCATGTGTGAAAATCTGGGCAATTCAACAAAGTGATGGGAATGACACAGAAACGGATAGGGCAGGCGAGGGGCTACATGTTGGGCTGCATCTCAAGTTCACAGGTCCCACTATTAAGCCACAATACCGGCAAGAGTGGGCCCCCCCCCCCCCCTCCCAACAACTTTTACTTCTGAAAAGCCCTCATTAGCATGGCATACCTTTGCTAAGCACCACACTACCTCCAACAAAGCACAATCACTGCCTGCATGACACTCCACTGACACTTCTCCTGGGTTACATGCTGCCCAACCGCCCCCCCTCCCCCCCACAGCGCACACCAAAGTGTCCCTGGGCAGCCTTCAGCTGCCCTCATGCCACACCACGCTCATGTCTATTTAGAATTGCGTCTGCCATGACGAGGGACCGCAGGCACACACTGCAGAGGTTGGCACGGCTAGGCAGCGACGGTCTTTAAAAGTGGTGGAGCGATAGCCCACAATGCTGTACAGAAGCAATGAGAAATAGAATCCTGTGCCACCGCCATCAGGAGCTGCACACGTGGGCATAGCAATGGGGAACCTATGTGCCACACACTATTCATTCTGTCAAGGTGTCTGCATGCCCCAGTCAGACCGGGCTTTTTAATTCATAGACACAGGCAGGTACAACTCCCTATTGTGAAGTCCCTGTGGACCCACAGCATGGGTGGCTCCCTGGAACCCACCGGCGGTACACAGAAATATCCCATTGCATTGCCCAACACAGCTGAGGTAGTAATGTCGTGCTTAATGCAGGTGGGCTTCGGCCCACACTGCATGCCCCAGTCTGACTGGGGTTCTTTATAAGTGTACAGATGTAGTAAAAACTCCGTGTGCACCTACAGCATGGGTGGGTGCCAGGAAGCCACCGGCGGTACATAGAAATATCCCATTGCATTGCCCAACACAGCTGAGGTAGTAATGTTGTGCTTAACCCTTTCCAATCCAATTTGTATATGGTTTTCCTAGGGGGCTTACTCTTTTTCTGCCGTTATACAACGGCGCTATATGCTGGCTAAAGCCAGTACTGCATGAGCTGACACGTAGGATAGGCTCCGACAGCAGAGAGGCTGGCAATATACAGTAAGAGAACCCCGACGGACGTCTACCAACAACGGAGCTGTACAGCCTTAAACCCTAATGTCTTCATAGGTCACACAGTGGACTGGAAAGGGTTAATGCAGGTGGGTTTCGGCCCCCACTGCATGCCCCAGTCAGACTGGGTTTCTTTATAAGTGGAAACAGATGCATTTATAATTCCCTGTGGACCCACAGCATGGGTGGGTGCCAGGAAGCCACCGGCGGTACATAGAAATATCCCATTGCATTGCCCAACACAGCTGAGGTAGTTATGTCGTGCGTAATACAGGTGGGCTTCGGCCCACACTGCATGCCCCAGTCAGACTGGGGTTCTTTAGAAGTGTACAGATGTATTAAAAACTCCGTGTGCACCTACAGCATGGGTGGCTCCCTGGAACCCACCGGCGGTACATAAAAATATCCCATTGCATTGCCCAACACAGCTGAGGTAGTAATGTCGTGCTTAATGCAGGTGGGCTTCGGCCCACACTGCATGCCCCAGTCAGACTGGGGTTCTTTACAAGTGGACACATGTAGGTTAAACTCCCTGTGGACCCACTGCCTGGGTGGGTGCCAGGAAGCCACCGGCGGTACATAGAAATATCCCATTGCATTGCCCAACACAGCTGAGGTAGTAATGTCGTGCGTAATACAGGTGGGCTTCGGCCCACACTGCATGCCCCAGTCAGACGGGTTCTTTAGAAGTGTACAGATGTATTAAAAACTCCGTGTGCACCTACAGCATGGGTGGCTCCCTGGAACCCACCGGCGGTACATAAAAATATCCCATTGCATTGCCCAACACAGCTGAGGTAACGTCAGCTGTAATGCAGGTGGGCTAAAAATTAATTTGATTACACTGTAGGCGAGGGCCCACAAAAATTGCTGTATCAACAGTACTAATGTACATCCCAAAAATTGGCCATGGCCAGCCAAGAGGGCAGGTGAAACCCATTAATCGCTTTGGTTAATGTGGCTTAAGTGGTAACTAGGCCTGGTGGCAGCCCAGTGTAACGAAAAATTGGTTCAAGTTAAAGTTCCAATGCTTTTAAGCGCATTGAAACTTATAAAAATTGTTCTGAAAAATTATTTGAGTGAGCCTTGTGGCCCTAAGAAAAATTGCCCGTTCAGCGTGATTACGTGAGGTTTCAGGAGGAGGAGCAGGAGGAGGAATATTAGACACAGATTGATGAAGCAGAAATGTCCCCGTTTTGGATGGTGAGAGAGAACGTATCTTCCATCCGCGGGTGCAGCCTACGTATTGCTTACGTATCGCTGCTGTCCGCTGGTGGAGAACAGAAGTCTGGGGAAATCCAGCCTTTGTTCATCTTGATGAGTGTTAGCCTGTCGGCACTGTCGGTTGACAAGCGGCTACGCTTATCTGTGATGATTCCCCCAGCCGCACTAAACACCCTCTCCGACAAGACGCTAGCCGCAGGACAAGCAAGCACCTCCAGGGCATACAGCGCGAATTCAGGCCACGTGTCCAGCTTCGACACCCAGTAGTTGTAGGGGGCAGAGGCGTCACCAAGGATGGTCGTGCGATCCGCTACGTACTCCCTCACCATCCTTTTACAGTGCTCCCGCCGACTCAGCCTTGACTGGGGAGCGGTGACACAGTCTTGGTGGGGAGCCATAAAGCTGGCCAGGCCCTTAAAGACTGTTGCACTGCCTGGGATGTACATGCTGCTCGATCTACGCACATCCCCTGCTACCTTGCCCTCGGTACTGCGCCTTCTGCCACTAGCGCTGTCGGCTGGGAATTTTACCATCAGCTTGTCCGCAAGGGTCCTGTGGTATAGCAACACTCTCGAACCCCTTTCCTCTTCGGGAATCAGAGTGGGCAGGTTCTCCTTATACCGTGGATCGAGCAGTGTGTACACCCAGTAATCCGTCGTGGCCAGAATGCGTGCAACGCGAGGGTCACGAGAAAGGCAACCTAACATGAAGTCAGCCATGTGTGCCAGGGTACCTGTACGCAACACATGGCTGTCTTCACTAGGAAGATCACTTTCAGGATCCTCCTCCTCCTCCTCCTCCTCCTCCTCAGGCCATACACGCTGAAAGGATGACAGGCAATCAGCCGGTGTAACGTCAGCAGCGGCCCAAGCTGTCTCTTCCCCCTCCTCCTCATCCTCCTCATGCTCCTCCTCCTCCTCCTGTACGCGCTGAGAAATAGACAGGAGGGTGCCCTGACTATCCAGCGGCATACTGTCTTCCCCCGCCCCCGTTTCCGAGCGCAAAGCAGCTGCCTTTATGGTTTGCAGGGAATTTCTCAAGATGCATAGCAGAGGAATGGTGACGCTAATGATTGTAGCATCGCCGCTCACCACCTGGGTAGACTCCTCAAAATTACCAAGGACATGGCAGATGTCTGCCAACCAGGCCCACTCTTCTGAAAGGAATTGAGGAGGCTGACTCCCACTGCGCCGCCCATGTTGGAGTTGGTATTCGACTATAGCTCTACGTTGTTCATAGAGCCTGGCCAACATGTGGAGCGTAGAGTTCCACCGTGTGGGCACGTCGCACAGCAGTCGGTGCACTGGCAGCTTAAAGTGATGTTGCAGGGTGCGCAGGGTGGCAGCGTCCGTGTAAAGGCGCGCCTTTACGAGCAGGTCTGACAAGCGTGGGTAGCTTTTCAGAAACCGCTGAACCACCAAATTAAAGACGTGGGCCAGGCATGGCACGTGCGTGAGGCTGCCGAGCTGCAGAGCCGCCACCAGGTTACGGCCGTTGTCACACACGACCATGCCCGGTTGGAGGCTCAGCGGCGCAAGCCAGCGGTCGGTCTGCTGTGTCAGACCCTGCAGCAGTTCGTGGGTCGTGTGCCTCTTATCGCCTAAGCTGAGTAGTTTCAGCACGGCCTGCTGACGCTTGCCCACCGCTGTGCTGCCACACCGCGCGACACCGACTGCTGGCGACATGCTGCTGCTAACACATCTTGATTGCGAGACAGAGGAGGAGGAGGAGGAGGGTGCTTTAGTGGAGGAAGCATACACCTCCGCAGATACCACCACCGAGCTGGGGCCCGCAATTCTGGGGGTGGGTAGGACGTGAGCGGTCCCAGGCTCTGACTCTGTCCCAGCCTCCACTAAATTCACCCAATGTGCCGTCAGGGAGATGTAGTGGCCCTGCCCGCCTGTGCTTGTCCACGTGTCCGTAGTTAAGTGGACCGTGGCAGTAACCGCGTTGGTGAGGGCGCGTACAATGTTGCGGGAGACGTGGTCGTGCAGGGCTGGGACGGCACATCGGGAAAAGTAGTGGCGACTGGGAACTGAGTAGCGCGGGGCCGCCGCCTCCATGATACTTTTGAAGGACTCCGTTTCCACAACCCTATACGGCAGCATCTCAAGGCTGATGAATTTTGCTATGCGGACGGTTAACGTTTGAGCGTGCGGGTGCGTGGCGGCGTACTTGCGCTTGCGCTCCAACAGTTGCGCAAGCGACGGCTGGACGGTGCGCTGAACTACACTGCTGGATGGGGCCGAGGACAGCGGAGGTGAGGGTGTGGGTGCAGGCCAGGAGACGGTAGTGCCTGTGTCCTGAGAGGGGGGTTGCATCTCAGTGGCAGGTTGGGGCACAGGGGGAGAGGCAGGGGTGCAAACCGGAGGCGCTGAACGGCCTTCGTCCCACCTTGCGGGGTGCTTGGCCATCATATGTCTGCGCATGGTGGTGGTGGTGAGGCTGTTGGTGTTGGCTCCCCGGCTGAGCTTTGCGCGACAAAGGTTGCACACCACTGTTCGTCGGTCGTCAGGCGTCTCTGTGAAAAACTGCCAGACCTTAGAGCACCTCGGCCTCTGCAGGGTGGCATGGCGCGAGGGGGCGCTTTGGGAAACACTTGGTGGATTATTCGGTCTGGCCCTGCCTCTACCCCTGGCCACCGCACTGCCTCTTGCAACCTGCCCTGCTGATGCCCTTGACTCCCCCTCTGAAGACCTGTCCTCCTGAGCAAGCGTTGCACACCAGGTGGGGTCAGTCACCTCATCGTCCTGCTGCTCTTCCTCCGAATCCTCTGTGCGCTGCTCCCTCGGACTTACTGCCCTTACTACTACCTCACTGCAAGACAACTGTGTCTGATCGTCATCGTCCTCCTCACCCACAGAACGTTGTTGAGACAGTTGGCGGAAGTCCCCAGCCTCTTCCCCCGGACCCCGGGAACTTTCGAATGGTTGGGCATCAGTGACGATAAACTCCTCTGGTGGGAGAGGAACCGCTGCTGCCCAATCTAAGCAGGGGCCCGAGAACAGTTCCTGGGAGTGTTCCCGCTCCTGAGCAGGTGTTATTGTAGTGGAGTGAGGAGGCTGGGAGGAAGGAGGAGCAGCAGACAGAGGATTCGGATTGGCAGCAGTGGACGGCGCAGAACTGCGGGTAGACGATAGGTTGCTCGAAGCACTTTCTGCCATCCAGGACAGGACCTGCTCACACTGCTCATTTTCTAATAACCGTCTCCCGCGTGGACCCATTAATTGGGCGATGAATGTGGGGACGCCAGAAACGTGCCTCTCTCCTAATCGCACAGCAGTCGGCTGCGACACACCTGGATCAGGAGCTTGGCCTGTGCCCACACCCTGACTTGGCCCTCCGCGTCCTCGGCCGCGTCCACGTCCTCTAGGCCTACCCCTACCCCTCAGCATGCTGTATTACCAGTGATTTGATTTCACAGGCAGGAAATAAATTGGCGCAAGACTGCAGGCCAAATATAATTTTTTCCCTTTTTTGAAAACGAAAGGCCCCACTGCCTCTAGTGAATGAATAATCTAAGTTTAATAACTGTGCTGTTTTCCTGCTAATGTGTCACAGAACGTGAGGGTAGCAGAGTTATTAACTGTGGCAGAGCAGGTATTTTTTTTCCCAATTAAGGAAAGCAAATGGCGAAGCCAGGAGTAAAACGTAGCTGGGTGCGTATGATTTTTACAGGTTGCAGACGCAGCCGACACGTGTCCACCGGCGTTAGGACGGACAGAGGCAGGACAAATAGAATTATTTTCCGTTTTTTTGCACCAAAAGGCAGCACTGCGTATATTCTATGAACATGAGAAGTTTAATAACTGTGCTGTTTTCCTGCTAATGTGTCACAGAACGTGAGGGTAGCAGAGTTATTAACTGTGGCAGAGCAGGTATTTTTTTTCCCAATTAAGGAAAGCAAATGGCGAAGCCAGGAGTAAAACGTAGCTGGGTGCGTATGATTTTTACAGGTTGCAGACGCAGCCGACACGTGTCCACCGGCGTTAGGACGGACAGAGGCAGGACAAATAGAATTATTTTCCGTTTTTTTGCACCAAAAGGCAGCACTGCGTATATTCTATGAACATGAGAAGTTTAATAACTGTGCTGTTTTCCTGCTAATGTGTCACAGAACGTGAGGGTAGCAGAGTTATTAACTGTGGCAGAGCAGGTATTTTTTTTCCCAATTAAGGAAAGCAAATGGCGAAGCCAGGAGTAAAACGTAGCTGGGTGCGTATGATTTTTACAGGTTGCACACGCAGCCGACACGTGTCCACCGGCGTTAGGACGGACAGAGGCAGGACAAATAGAATTATTTTCACTTGTTTTACAAGCAAAAGGCAGCACTGCGTATATTCTATGAATAATAACTGTGTTGTGGCCCTGCCTATACAATTCTTTCCCTGCAGTATCAATGGAGGGTGGAATGCTCTGCAGAGGCGATTTTGAGAAGCCAAAAAAAAATGCAGCACAGCTAACAGCAGCCTGGACAGTACTGCACACGGATAAATATGGCCCTAGAAAGGACCGTTGAGGTTCTTGAAGGCTACACTCACTCCTAACACTCTCCCTGCCTATGCAGCACTTCTGTCCCTAATGCCAGGTGCAACGCTCTGCAGAGCCGATTTTGAGAAAAAAAAAAATGGCACTGCTAACAGCAGCCAACACACAGCTATCAGTGGCCCTAATAAGGACCTTTGGGGGGTCTTGAAGCCTACACTAACTACCAATTCTTTCCCTACAGCAGCTCCGGTACAAACAGCACTGTCCCTCATCTAACTCACCAGGCATCTGAGCCGAACCGCGGGAGGGGCCGACTTTTATGTTCGGGTGACACCTGATCTTCCCAGCCACTCACAGCAGGGGGGTGGTATAGGGCTTGAACGTCACAGGGGGAAGTTGTAATGCCTTCCCTGTCTTTCAATTGGCCAAAAAAAGCGCGCTAACGTCTCAGGGAAGGAAGTGAAAGTAACCAGAACACCGCATGGTGTTCGTTACGAATAACGAACATCCCGAACACCCTAATATTCGCACGAATATCAAGCTCGGAAGAACACGTTCGCTCATCTCTAATTGGAAAGGCTCATTAGTGTCAGAATAATAGATACCCCCACAAATGACCCCATTTTAAAAACTACACCCCTTAGTGTATTCAGACTTAGAGTATTTTGACTTCACAGTTTTTTTTCAGGAATTAATTCAATTTAGAGGGGAAAAAGTAAAATTTAATATTTTTGCAAATCTGTCATTTTAAAGACATATTTTTTTCCTATAGTTGACATGAAAATGAGGATTTACACCACAAAATGGATACTCCTATTTCTCCCGTGTTCAGAAATATACCCATTGTGGCCCTAATGTTATATCTGAGTCTACAAAGGGGCCCAAAATGAAAGGAGTAGTCAGTGTCTTTCAAAACAGTCCTTTTAGGCCCCATAGCACACATGTAGAGTTCTTGAGCGCCCAAAACCATAGAAAACCCCCACAAATGACCCCATTTTGAAAACTAGACCCCTTAGGGAATTTATCTAGGGGTGTATTGCATATTTTGACCTGACAGTTTTTGAATGAATTCAAGCCAAGCAAAAGGAAAAAATTTGGATTTTCGTTTTTTCGGCAATTCTGTCATTTTAAAAACAGCTTTTTTTTCACAGCACACATATGAATGAAGACTTGCACCCAAAAATGGATACCCCTGTTTGTCCCGTGTTCAGAGACATACCCATTGTGGCCCTAATCTTATGTCTGGATGCACAACGGAGCCCAAAATGAAAGGAGTAGTCAGAGGCTTTTAGAACATAAATTTTGCTTGAAGTCCTTTTAGGCGCCATTGCCCATTTGTAGAGTTCTTGAGCGGCCAAAACCATAGAGAACCCCCACAAATGACCCCATTTTGAAAACTAGACCCCTTAACGAATTTATCTAGTGGTGTATTGTGTATTTTAACCCTACAATTTTTGAATAGATCTAAGCAAAGCAGTAGGAAAAAATTACGATTTTCATTTTTTGGGCTATTGCGTCAATTTAAAAACAGTTTTTTTTGTACAGCACACATATAAATGAAGATGTTCACCCCAAAATGGATACCCCTGTTTGTCCTGTGTTCAGAAACATACCCATTGTGGCCCTAATAGACTTACAGGACCCATGGCTAGGCCTACAATGAAAGGAATACCCGTTGGATTTCAGGGTACAACTGAATAAATTTCAGGCCCCATTGCCCACTTATAGAGCCATTGAGCGGCCAAATCTATAAAGTACCCCCACAAATGACCCCATTTTGAAAACTAGACCCCTTAACAAATTCATCTAGGGGTATACTGCGTATTTTGACCCCACAGTATATGAATAAATCTAAGCAAAGCAGAAGGAAAAAGTTACGATTTTCAATTTTTTTGGCAATTTTTTAAATTTAAAAACAGTTTTTTTGTACAGTGTACATATGAATGAAGACGTTCACCACAAAATGGATACCCCCGTTTGTCCCTTGTTCAGAAACATACCCATTGTGGCCCTCATCTACTTACAGGATGCATGGCAAGGCCTATAAGGGAGGGAACACCCGTTGGATTTCAGGGCACAACTGAATAAATTCCAGGCCCCATTGCTTACTTGTACGGAATAAAAATTGGCTCCCTAAAAGTCCCCCCCCCCACACACACACACACTCCGCGCCCTTTTCGGCGTTCGCAAATCTTAGATAAAAGTAATAATGTGAACTGTGTAGTATTTCCGAAGACAGGGGTAATTACGGAGGCTGGTTGAAATGGGCCCATGGGGCAATAAAACCGTGTATCCCCCCTCCTCTCATGCTTTTTGGGGGTCATTTCTTGACCTCAGTGGTGGGTATGGGGTGTAAAAAGTGGCACACTTTGAGTCTCCGTAAGCTTGATGAGGTGCGGCGGTCTCACACAGAAGACGCTCAACAAGCTGCTCCTGGAACTGCAGGAAGGCAAGCGTTCCCTAGGCTTCTTGTAAATTATGTATTACAGGTAGCGGTCTGAATAACGCCATGCTCACGCAGCCGTAGGCGGAATCTGCTTGCGGAGGCCCGCAGCGGATCTCATCTGTGAGCCCGGCTGTGACCCTGCGTACGGCCGCGTAATGTACTGCGCATAACTGCGTACTCACACAGGCTGTCATGCGCAGTACACATTTTTTGTTGTTTGAATTTCCAGAATCCTCGCTTAGCGATGACGCGGGTACCCGCAGCCCGTATACAACGTAGTTGCGTATGGGCAGCAGGTATATCCGCGACCATGGAGCACAATAGGCTCTATGCTGCGGATAGCCGTGGTAAAATAGAACCTGCTGCGTTCTCTTTTCTGCGAGTGGATTACACAATTCCAACCCGCTAATGTGAGCGGAATTGTGTAATCCAATGCGATTGATCTGCGTATTACCGCGGATCAGACGCATGCGGAATCCGTAATTCCTATCCGGTCATGTGAGACCGACCTATGTTAGAGCGCTACTTTTTTATTACATGACCGGCGACCGCTCAACGAGGCCACCCGTCACTGCTCCAGGCTCTCGGTGACCGTTGGTCGCTGGGAGCAAGG
This sequence comes from Eleutherodactylus coqui, assembly GCF_035609145.1. Taxonomy (NCBI): domain Eukaryota; kingdom Metazoa; phylum Chordata; class Amphibia; order Anura; family Eleutherodactylidae; genus Eleutherodactylus; species Eleutherodactylus coqui. The sequence continues at coordinate 207,703,096 of NC_089842.1, forward strand.
AGATTTTAAATTTCCTGGGCTCCCCGACTCCTGCACATGTGTCCAGCATTTTGCCGGCAATCGCATGTGCAGAATTCGGTAAGGTTCACGGAGGAGGATCGCGTCGGGGTTCAAATACGCAGGCCTCCGGTAAAAAGTTTTGCATCGGTGAGGGGAGATGAAACTTTAATTTTTTTTAACTTTTACATGATCACCATTATCCATTGTATAACGGCAAACACGTGATCAGGAACCGCTCACCGCGGCCCCCTGTGAAATCTCCATGCTCTTGGCTACGTTTTGTAGCCAGGAGCAGGGAGAATTTAAATTATCCTGGCAATCCACAGCTTTTGTGCATGCGTCCGCCATTTTGGCGACGGGCGTGTGCGCAGAAGCTGGGGTAAGGTCCGCGGATAAATCCGGGGGCCTTATGTACGTACTTTCATCCTCCCTCATGGATATGATCCGTGAGGGGAGATGAAACGTACGCTTTTTTAACTTTTTAAAACTGTTTTTTACTTTTTTTTTTTTACTTTTTACACATTTTTTTTACTTTACATGATCACTACTATCCATTGGATAACAGTGATCATGTCCCCGGTATAATCTCTCTGCTCCTGGCTACACATGGCAGCCAGGAGCAGGGGGATTTTGAACTTCCCGGGGCTCAAGCCCCTCTGTGCACGCGCCCGATGTCAATCATCGAGCGCGCATGCGCAGAGGGGGACTTCGGGTCCCGGAACACCGGGGACATCGGCGGACCTGAGGTGAGTATTTTCACCTCCCCTCATGGATCCGATCCATGAGGGGAGGTGAAACTTTACTTTTCAAAAACTTTTTTGCACTTTTCCGCGATCGCCGTTATCCATTGGATAACGGCGATCACGGTACCGGGGACCGCTCGCCGCGGTCCCCGCTGACATCTCCTGCCTCTCGGCTACCTACAGGAGCCGGGAGCCAGGATATTTTAAATCTCCTGCGCCGCCGGGCCTTCTGCGCATGCGGCTGACGTAATGCCGCCTGGCGCGCATGCGCAGAAGACCGGCTTCGGGGGCCCGGAGCGGCAGGAGAGCGGGGAGCAGTGCAGCGGACCTCGGTGAGTATTTTCAGCTGCCCTGATGGATCCGATCCATCAGGGCAGCTGAATCTTTAACTTTTTTTGTACTTTTATTAACTTTTTTGCGATTGGCGCTATCCAATGGATAGCGCCGATCGCATTGCCGGGGAGATCCGTACACCCCGGGATGACAGCTTTATAATGTTATTCTTTCAAGACAGAGAAACTTCTTGAAAGAAGAAGTCATTTTAAAGCTAAAGTTCAGTTGTAAACACATGACGAATGTCGTATGGATCTTGTGACAATGTCTCTCAAGGGGGTGGGGTCGGCAACGACACTCTGGACTCCAAAGGTGCATAAAAACTTACTTCAGTCTTTATTTAAGGTATGCTCCAGGCAACAAAGAAAAGCAACACAAAAGTCCATGCAGAAAGCAGATGCAACACTGCACCAAGCAGGGTGCTCAGATGGATTCCTCCTCAAGCTGTTAGACACTGACTCCTTGTGAGCTGCAGCTTTTTATGCCCCAGTAACGGGGTCAGTGCCTACAGCTGAGCTTCCTAAGCACTAGGGTGAAGTTGTGGACTGGACCGCCACCCTGTCCAGACTAAGAGCCTGGGAGGGAGATATACTCCATCCACAACTTCACCTTTTAACTGCCTGCATATCCCCCCCCCCCTCTTCTCCAGTCCAGAGGGCTGGGCCTTTTTGGTGATCAGACAATGCACCCTAGACAGGGCATCAGCATTACCTTGTGACTTGTCTGGTCTATATTCGAGGGTGAACTTGAAGTTCTGAAGCGAAAGAAACCACCTCGTCACCCTTGTATTCTTTTCCTTATTTTGCTTCATCCAAGTCAAGGGGGCATAGTCTGACGCCAATTTGAACTCTCTCCCCAAGAGATAATACCTTAACGTTTCCAGTGCCCATTTTACTGCTAAACATTCACGTTCAACATAAGCATAATTCTTCTCCGCAGGAGATAGTTTCCGGCTTAAATAAAGTACTGGATGTTCTTCCCTATTTATGGACTGGGACAACACTGCACCCAACCCTACATTAGAAGCATCTGTCTGCACAATAAACTCTTTCAAGAAGTCAGCCGTAATCAACACTGGCTGTTGGCAAAGGGCAGACTTTAAATTTTGAAAGGCCTGCTCGGCCTCGGCTGTCCAAGCCACCATTACTGACTTGCCCACTTTCGTCAAGTCTGTAAGTGGTGCTGCATAGCCTCTACCTTGTTGACCTCGGGTTTAATTGCGCCATGGCCAATAACATAGCCAAGGTACTTGGCTTCCTCCTGGGCTAGTGCACATTTTCCAGGGTTTAAGGGTAAACCTGCCACTTTTATGGCATCCATGACCGCCTGTACCTTCCAAAGTGACTCTCCCAATCGGTACTATAGACTACGACATTGTCTAGGTACACAGCAGAATAGTTATGGCAAGACCTCAAAATCCCATTCATTAACCTTTGAAAGGTAGCAGGCGCGCTATGTAGTCCAAACGGCATGTCTTTGTACTAAAACAAGCCCTCTGGGGTTGAGAAGGCCGTTTTCTCTTTGGCTTTGTCAGTTAGAGGTATTTGCTAGTACCCTTTATTAAGATCAAGTGTGGTGATATATCTGGCATTACTCAGTCTCTCAATTAATTCATCAACCCTGAGCATAGGATATGCATCAAATTTGGAGATTTTGTTTAACTTCCTGAAGTCATTGCAAAACCTCCAAATACCGTCTGGTTTGGGAACTAACACAATGGGACTTGACCACTCGCTTCTTGATTCCTCTATCACCCCTAATTCCAGCATGCGCTTCACCTCAGCAGAAACTGCTTCCCTACGTGCTTCTGGAATCCTATACGGTTTTAAGTTTATCTTCATCCCGGGTTCAGTTATGGTATCATGTGCTATGACGTGTGTACGACCTGGCAGGTCAGAGAATTTGTCTCTGTTTCTTTGCAGGAACTCTTTTGCCTCCTGCTGCTGGCACACCGAGAGGGCCTCATCTACTCTAACATCGGGCAGAGAGGGCTGCGGCCCACCCCTTCTAATGTTTGAGGTAGCCAAAGCTTCGCTGTCCTTCCAGAGTTTTATTAAATTAACATGGTACACTTGATACGACTTCCTTTTTCCCGGCTGGTGTACTCTATAGTTTACGTCGCCTACCTTTTCAACGATTTCGTAGAGACCCTGCCATCTAGCGAGGAATTTACTCTCTACAGTAGGTACCAAGATGAGAACTCGGTCACCGGGACTAAAAGTTCTCACCCTGGCAGAACGGTTGTACACTCTGCTTTGGGCTTCCTGTGCCCTTTGCAAGTGTTCCCTGACAATGGGCATTACAGTATTAATGCTGTCCTGTGTCTAAGCCACATGCTCTATGATGCTCCTATATGGAGTAGACTTAGTCTCCTAGGTTTCTCTGGCTATATTCAACAAGCCTCTTGGGTTCCGACCATATAGCAACTCAAATGGTGAGAATCCTGTAGAAGCCTGTGGTACCTCCCATATGGAGAACATGAGATAAGGTAACAGACGGTCCCAGTCCTGACCATCTTTCTCTACTATCCTCTTTAGCATTTGCTTGAGGGTCTTATTGAACCTCTCCACCAATCCATCTGTCTGAGGGTGGTATACCGAGGTTCGTATGTGATCAATTTTAAAAAGTTGGCACAATTCTTTCATTACTTTGGACATGAACGGGGTCCCTTGGTCCGTGAGGATTTCCTTGGGAAGACCTGTTCTGGAGAACATAAGGGACAACTCTTGTGCATTGTTTTTGCTGTAGGGCTTTTTAAAGGATTGCCTCGGGGTACCGAGTGGCATAATCTAACACGACCAAAATGTATTGATGCCCTCTAGCCGACTTGACTATGGGACCCACTAAATCCATTCCAATTCTCTCAAAGGGAACCTCTATAATCGGGAGAGGTACTAAGGGACTGCGGAAGTGTGACACAAGAGTGGTGATCTGACAGGTGGGGCACGACTCACAGTACTCCTTTATGCCCTTGTACACCCCTGGCTAGAAGAACCTTTGAAGAATTCTATCCTGCACTTTATCAGTTCCTAAATGTCCTCCTAATACATGATTATGTGCTAAGTCTAGCACCTTGTACCTGTACGGCCTTGGCACAACCAACTGCTCCACCACTTTCCCACTTATTGTTGTTATTCTATACAACATGTTATCATCATGGCATTGTTAAGAGTGGGGTCCCTTAGCTGGGCTGTCCCAAAGTTCCCAGGCACATCCTTCAGATCAGACACATCCTGAACCGTGGGGTAGACTTCCTCTTCAGCATCCCCTCCAGCCAGGACCTGTAAAGGAAAAGTTATATTCTCTGGTTCAATGTCCACATTTACCCCACTATCCTGCGAAGGTGTAAGGTCAGCTGGGTTTGCGTCAGTCTCTTTAGAAGGGATTATCATCTTTCCCCACAAGTCCCAGAATACAGGGAAATCACGTCCCAATATCATGCTGTGCATTAACCCTTTGACAACACCTACATCATAGGTCACGGCTCCGACGTGAGTTTCAAAGTTACACTGTGCCATAGGATACACCCTTGCATCACCATGTATACATACCACACTCATGTGCTTACCTGGCATGAAGCCTTCTGCTATCAGGCTGGCATGCACTAAGGTGACCAGGCTACCTGAGTCCAGTAGAGCCTTCACAGAATGGTGGTTTACACTTATGCAACACAGTTGCAGCTCTGTCTCTAGTCTCTGTGAGGCATTGCAAATAGGCCTTGTGAACAAGGACCAGTGCCAAGCACCGTCACACTCCATGGGCTCATTGGTCATAGGGCACTGAGCCAACACATGTCCAATCCCCTGGCATCTCCAGCACCTCAAAGGCCCTGGTTTCCTTGGCTTAGACGATTGGCTGGGGCTAGTAGCGCCTTTTAACTCAAACGGTGCCCCTTCAGGTGGCCCGACCTCCTTCTGGCCATGCCACAGCTTTCCATCGGCCTCCAGTGGTCTCTTACCCGATGTGGGCCTGGAACTCATAGTGGGGGTCTGGACAAAATGAATGTCCCGGAGATAGTTCTCAATCGCAGTGTAGCGGTCGACCAAATCTACCAGCTGGTTAGCATCCTTCGGTCCTCCATGGCCGACCCAGCATTGCAGATCTGCCGGCAGGGCACGGGTATAATATTATGCACATGCAGAGCCCAGACCGCTGCAGGATCTCTGCTTTTAACCTGGTGTAGTCGGTTACCTCGTGAGCACTAAGGTCGTGATACGCCTTCTGTGGTTCCGCAGTGAGGAACGGTGCTAGAACCTCGACCCACTCAGCCTTGGGGAGTTTCTCTCGCTCAGCGGTTCTCTCAAATACCATAAGATAGGCCTCAATGTCATCATCAGGTGTCATTTTTGTAGAAATTTTTGCACAGTGTCTCCTGGCCAAGATGCTTTAGGAGGACATCCGTCAGCCGATCCATCTATGCCAATAACTCCTCCATAGCTGGTGTTAGCGCTTGCCTTGCAATTGCGGTCTTTACTCAGGAAATGCACCAGGTGCCGTGCCGTTGCCCTTAGTTGTCAGGATTGCTGCCCGCATCCAAACACCATATGTGACAATGTCTCTCAAGGGGTGAGGTCGGCAACGACACTCTGGACTCCAAAGGTGCATAAAAACTTACTTCAGTATTTATTTAAGATATGCTCCAGGCAACAAAGAAAAGCAACACAAAAGTCCATGCAGAAAGCAGATGCAACACTGCACCAAGCAGGGTGCTCAGATGGATTCCTTCTCAGGCTGTTAGACACTGACTCCTTGGAAGCTGCAGCCTTTTATGCCCCAGTAACGGGGTCAGTGCCTACAGCTGAGCTTCCTAAGGACTAGGGTGAAGTTGTGAATTGGACCACCACCCTGTCCAGACTAAGAGCCTGGGAGGGAGATATACTCCATCCACAACTTCACCCTTTAACTGCCTATAATCTTCAAATGCAAATGTAGATAGAATATAAAACAATGATGGACTACTCTGTCACTATGTTACTGCTAAGTCATAATGCAACTTGATACACTAAGTTGCCTGGGTAGGCCTCTCTAAAAGACGGTTTTGGTTACAAGTAGAAAAGAAGAAAAAAAAAAATATATATATATATATATACACATACATACATATACACACTAATCAGGGGTAATGTTTAAATATCTTGTTACAATGGCTTCTGTCAAGGGGTGAGAAATATTGGTTGGCAAGTGAGCAGTCAATGCTCTAAGTTCATGTGTTGCAAGCAAGAAACATGAGCTAGTGTAAGGATCTGAGTATCTTTGACAAAAAAACAAATTGTGATGGTTAGAAGACTGGATCAGAGCATCGCTAAAGCAGCAGTTATTGTGGGGAGTTTTCAATTTGGTTAGTGCCCATCAAGAGTGCTCCATGGAAGAACAACCAGTGAGATGGTCATGGACAACCAAGGACTATTGATGGGCATGGGGATTGAAGGCTATCCTGTTTGGTCTAAGCTCACAGAAGAGCTACTTCAGCACAAATTGGTAAAATGTTGGCAATGACAGAAAGCTGTCAGAGCATATGGCGCATTGCAGCATGCTGCTTATGGGACTGTGTAGTTGCAAACTGGTTAGAGTGCCCATTCTGATGGATGTCCACTGCTGAAAGTACCTACTATACAGGCTAGCATGGGCAGTGTGATGCTCTTGGCAATGTTCTGGTGAGAAACCTTGGGTTATACAATTCGTGAGAATGTTACTTTCACACATACTATCTACTTTAATATTGTTGCAGACCAAGTATTGGTTTCATAGCAAGAGTACTCCCTAATGGCAGTGGCCTCTTTTAGCGGGAAAATGCCTCCTGTCACACTGCAAAAAGGAATGGTATGAGGAACATGACGAAGAGTTCAAGGTCTTGGACTCCAATTTTGCCAGATCTCAATGCCACCGAACATCTGTGGGATGCACTAGAAAAACAAGAGAAATACATGGTTGCCCCACCTTGCATTGCAACTTACACGATGTTATTGCTGACATTTTGGATCCAGATATAACTGGGATACATTCAGAGGTGTTGAGAAAGTATCACTGTGGCAAATTAGAACTGTTATGCCTGCAAGATGGGGGCCTATACAATATTAGGGGGGTGGTTTTAATACTGTGACATATATATATACACACACAGTCATATCAAAAGTTGCTTTTATCCAACCACAGATAACTTTAAAGGAACTAAATGAAAAATGTGCAGTAGTTGTACTTGTTCTAGCTACCAACTTTAACCATCTGTAGGCCTTTTCAAATCTTACTTTCTTCTTTACTGCTAGGCTCCAGCTAGATTGCCAAAAATGTCATACAGGTGTAAACCTGGACAAAACCATAGGCTTCCATCTTTAAGAGCTGCTGAAAAATTTTAGCAGTTTTATGGTAGTTTACAGCTTTAAATGCCGCAAATGTATAGAAAGCTGCTGGAGTAGAGAGTTATTAGTTCCTGTTGAACTGGTTTCATCAATTGAAGCACATGGTTCTGTCCAGATTTCCATCTGCATGCCTATTTTAGTGATTCAGAAGGGGACCTGTGATGGAACCTAGCAATGGTGTAGAAAACAAGGCCCTAAAATAGTTTACTGAATTTCTTCCTCAATATTTCTTTAATTTCTTTATTCCGTAGACTATAAATGATTGGGTTACACATGGGTGTTAAAACTGAGTAGATGACAGCCATTACACGATCATAGTTCACTGAGTTATTATTGGTTAGTCTGACATACATGAAACCTACACTGCCAAAGAAAAGCAGAACAATGGTAAGGTGGGCACCACAAGTAGAAAAGGCTTTTTTCCTTCCTTCTTTTGTCTTTATTTTTAAAACAGCAGAAATTATTTTGAGGTAGGACGTGATAATGCATGCAAAGGCCAGGAAGAGAAGGAATGAATTGATGGCAAAGTCAACTGTGACATTGAGTGATGTGTCAGAACATGCCAAGTTCATTAGAGGAGTAAAGTCACAGAAGATGTGTTCTATCTTGTTTGAACCACAAAAGGAAAGGCGTGACAGTAAGATGATCTGAGCCAATGGACCAAATAAACCTACAACCCAACAACTGGCTGCTAACTGAAAACAAGAACCATATGTCATTATGGACGGATATCTTAAGGGGTTGCAAATAGCCATGTAGCGATCGTAAGCCATGGCTGTTAGAAGGTATGTTTCTGTAATACCCAAACAATGTAGAAAGTAAATTTGGAGAAGACACCCAACATATGAAATCAACTTCTCATTCAGTAAGTTTGTCAGCATCTTTGGAACAGTAACTCCTGTGTACCAGATTTCCAAGAAGGAAAGTATTGCAACAAAGATGTAGAGAGGAAAATGGAGGTGATGATGAGTGCAAATCAGGCTAATTACTAGAACATTGCCACTAAGGGTGAAAATGTAGATAATACTCAGAAGGGTGAACAACAAGACTTGCATGCCATTGAGGTCAGAGAAGCCCAAGATAATGAAATGTGTGACTAGAGACTGATTTGATATGGTTATCATTCTGCTGGTTAAAACAAAAAAATCTCACTTTACAACTCAATTCAATATTTAGTCTTGTGAAAATATAATATTAAAGGAATATAAACCATGCCTATCATTAGAGGAAACAAATGCAGTGAAATATGAGGTTGTGACAATTGCAGCTGAATTACAGATAAAATAGGATTTTGAAGACATAATAAATTTTAAAAATAAGATATAAATCCAGCAAGTTTAACCAGGGAAGAAGATAGTGACCATTCAATATATTGTAAAGGGCTAAATAAAACCCTTTAATCCAACAAGGAGTCACTCATCACATTCAGCCAATGTCAGATCAAGGATTGACACACACAACTTTTCCTTTTTGCACAGCTGTATTTGTGAATGGTGCACAGATTGCGTTTTTGGCAATAATCAAGCATATACAAAATCCTATACATAGATACGTAAACCACGAGCTGTTGGAGATGGAAAAGATACCACAACGACCACAGAGGAGAAAAATGAAAATTCTTCTGTTCTTTATGGTTAGGAAGATTATTCACTATACTGGAGATTTTAGGCCTAGACATTATGCTGGGAAAGCTAACTAACTACCACATAGAAATATGCCTTCCTCTGGTGCCTGGGAACTTTATTTGAGCCCCAGACCTCCACTTGTGCATCATTGCCCTACACAGTTGTAGGGGGCTGGCAATCTATTTAAAATACATTATGGAGGAGGTCCAGGTCATCTGTCTAAAAAGACCAGAGTGGACATGGCACTAGTCGCTCTATTCAATAGAGCTTTTGAGAGCTCCTGGACCTCACCACTGACCTGCTCACAAAGGATTAAACTTAGCTGCAAGAAACCTGGTTATGTCCACAGAGCAACTGCTGACCGGCTGGGCAATCAATATCTGATTTATGGGATGTAAATCAGATGACTAAGGCTAGGGCTTCACAACAACCTTAGCTCGAGACCAAAGATCGTTGTATAGATCTGCAACTTCTCAGTCACATTTAAATCATAACAGGTTGTAGTGCAACTCACAATTTGCCATAACCTGCAGATCGCAAAAAATTCAGCCTCAAAGTTGCCACGTAGCCCTGGACTAAACCTAGGTTAGGTAAGCCGAGTAAGAATCAAAGCACCTCAAGTAGCCCAGGTTCAGATACTAAATAATTGAAAAAGGGGTTTAATCTAAAAGAAGGGGCAAAGGTAAACTGGGTTAAGAATCAAGGGCATAATCCACATGAATCGCACCGAGAAGAAACAATGATTGCAACGAAAATCCTAGGAAACTGAGTTATATAGCCTAGCTAGATTAGCGAACTAGTGACTGCTGCATGACTTCTGAGCAGAAAGCCAGAGAGGAGAATTAACACCTACTAAAAGGTACTTTTATACCGGATGACTATTGGCTGAATAATCACTCAAACAAGCCAATGCAAATGATAGTCACCCCATGTAAACATGGCCAATTACTGCGTGACAAGCATTAATTCAGTAATTGTTTTGTTTCAGCTCACTTAACAAAATATTCAATGGTTGATGAAAAGTCACCTGGTGTAAAGGCATAGTCAGTTATATCTGAACAACTTGCAAGCGAATCTGCCTGGAGAATTAATCTCTCTCTCAGGACAAACTGAACACTTCTTGCTCGGTCTAAGAGCTTTCAATCAACAATCGTTCACACTCATCAACAAATTTTTTAGGTGACTAAATAGACACAAGTTGCTAAGAGCAAAGGTACCCCAAGTTGCAAAATCTGTACCATGAAAATAAACCAAGACATAAAACATTGCTCAAATGAAACAAGGGGGGAGAAAAAGAGAAACACCTTAATAGTTGTATCCTACCTCAGAGATAACAAATATCTAAATGACAAACTACAACAAAATAATGTGTTAGTATGTATAGATCATAATCTATAGCATCTCTTAGGGCGCCCACCCACTGGCGTTTGCGATTTTCGTGCGTGAAAAACGCAGCGTTTTCGTCGCGTTTTTGGCGGCTTTTTCGCGGCATTTTCGCGGCTTTTTGCGTTAATTTACATTGACATTCATGGGTGCATTAAGAGAAAAATAAGGACACATATGCAACTGACAGTTCCTATGTTAAAAATTGCAACGGACTGAAACAAAAAACGCCAGTGGACAGGAGTACATTCAAAACTAATTGCTCTTGAGAAAAAATGCAAAACGCAAAGGAAAAAAAATCGCCAGTGGGTGGGCGCCCTAAGGTTGGAATATTATGTTATGCTATGTAGAAGAAAAGTCATAGGGAACAATAGTGAAAAAGAATACAAATATAGAGTAAATTTGCAGTATTTCACTGAATTGCTAATGTCACGAATAAGTAAATATTTTTGTTAGCCATTAAAAGGTATCATATTTACAAGATTACTTGGTTTCTCTTGCTGAGAACAATCACATTAAGTGAATATGTAACATGCTATTTATAACTATGCAGAAATAATGAGGAACAGAACCGGCTAATACTTATATATCACTATAACAATCATTACCAGGACTCCGCCATTTGGGATTTGTATTGTGTTGGTGTCATTTAATAAACAAATGAAACATTTGCCCCATGAGTCTATTTATCCTGAGGCGTTTCCTGGAACCCGATTAGGAAAAATGTAAAAAGTCTTAATGAAAATGCATTTTAATTTCAACCCTATTTTACCAGTACTGATTTTACACATTCTCTAAAATATTTAGAATATGTATTTGAATTGAATGGGCTTGTGTCTGTCCCAGTAGTTTTAGTTAAATACCAGCTTAAGGGCTTATTGGCTGCGTTTTCACACTGAGCCGATATACGGTGTCCTCGTCTGCAGGGGAGGGGGAGGCAGAAGCAGGAACAGAGCTCCCGCCCCTTCCCCGCCCCTATTTGCAATGAGAGGAGCCAGATGGGGGCGGAGCTAAGCATCATTACTTGGCTCCACCCTGTCAGTTCCTGCTCCTGGCTCTTCCATCCTCTGCCACCTACAGACGAGGACACCGTATATCGGCTGGGCGTGAAAACCGAGCCGATATACGGTTGTCTGAATAAGCCTAAGGGGGTATACTGGTTTCAATAAATGAATCTTAATTTTTTTGTATAATAACAAGTTAATCAAATTTTCTAATAGAACTTCTATATAACTTCATAGTTCTCATGATTTCTGCCAAATGCCATTTAATAGAAAATTGAATTACTTGCAATGAGTAAAATTCAGTCTCATATGATGTAAACATAGGTTTTTGGCTTCTTAGAAGGCACAACTTCGATAACATGTATAGTAAATGTCACAATCCAAGAACCCTTGTGATTATCACAAGACCAGGACAGAAGTAAACAATGAAATTACCTACTGAATAGGATATCCATATGTGCACTTGGTGACTTGAATGTTCACCAGCCACTGATTGACATTTTTGCTTTTTAGTTTTGAAGACTTTGTGAAGGTATTTGTACTTTAACATAGCTATTTGTGACTACATATGAACTTTGCATATCTTCAAATTTTATTTTTAGGAGGTGCTGTGCATTTAACGTTCATCTTAAATGAGGTTTTTAGTCACATGAGGTTAGCTTGAAGAGAAAGATGGGGAATACATGGGGCTGCACAAGCCGACTTCCATCTTCCTCTTCAAGCTGACTTCAATCCTCACAGAGCCTATGCTATGCCACTGGGGAGAGTGCTGCTGATCTAATAGGCTCCCCAGGGTGCTGTGTCTCAGTATTACACTGATAGGTATTAAACCTCTTATTCTTCCAGCAGTATTCCTTGTGCACCCTGGGGTTTCTACACCATGGAACACTTTTTGATTTCTGTTACATTTTTAGCCCCATGGACTTTTATGAATTTTTTTACAACACATTTCTTTGATGCAACATTGCATGCAGGAGCAAATGAGAGCAAAGCATGGCATTTGCACAATTTGCTAGGTGTCTGCTTTCAAAAACTGTATAAGTATGGAATAGAGATGAGTGAGCACCAAAATGCTCGGGTGCTCGTTACTCGAGTCGAACTTCCCGCGATGCTCGAGGGTTCGTTTCGAGTAACGAACCCCATTGAAGTCAATGGGCGACTCGAGCAATTTTGTATATCGCCGATGCTCGCTAAGGTTTTCATTTGTGAAAATCTGGGAAATTCAAGAAAGTGACAGGAACGACACAGAAACGGATAGGGCAGGCGAGGGGCTACATGTTGGGCTGCATCTCAAGTTCCCAGGTCCCACTATTAAGCCACAATAGCAGCAAGAGGCCCCCCCCCCCCCCAACAATTTTTACTTCTGAAAAACCCTCATTAGCAAAGCATGCCTTAGCTAAGCACCACACTACCTCCAACAAAGCTGGACTGGGGCATGCAGTGTGGGCCAAAGCCCATCTGTATTTTATCTGACGTTATCTCAGCTGTGCAGGGCAATGCAATATAAACAGATAGTCAGGGAGGCGCTTCAACTGGTTAACTGGGGGGTGTGTCACTGGGTGATCCGAATAAGTGAATAAAAATAAAGTTTAAAGGAAATATACTATAAAATAAAATGGGACTTACCCGGTGTATGGTGGAAACCCCTGTGGAGAGGGGTCCCACCAACACCTCCTAGTCCAAGTTTGCTTGTCAGACCTCTGAAGGGTCTTACTCCTCTGGTGTTGTCCTGGTTCCTGAGTTGTTGGAGTCTGCTGCAGAGCCTCTGTGTCCAAATGGTAAATTGGACCCACGGAAACGTGATAGCGATGAAAAAAGTAAGAAAAATAGCTCTTGCGCTGTCTCAACAAACAACTGGAGTTGACAATGTAATATTGTCTAAAAGATTTAATGAAGTACAACGCGTTTCGTCGCGCAAAAGCGACTTTATCAAGTACATAAACCATAACATAACAATGCATACTTATATAGGAACTTACATGTATGTAGTGGTGTTAATTAGGTGAGTAACCGGTTGTGAGTAGCTCACATGACCTCCACGTCATGTGTGCCACGTCAGCATAGTTGTTGCCGGTGGAAAAACGAAACTGAAACTACTTCCGGGTATGCGGAGGTCACGTGACCCGAGTAGTTATATGTATACATAGAGCTTTATAGCTTTATGTATATACCGCTGTATAACACCATGTATGGGTGTGATGCAGGCGGTGGATAAGGTGTATTATGGGCTCCGGTGTGAGTTGTCGGCATAGAAGTGCCGGACGTCATGACGCAGAGTGCGTCATGACGCCGAGGACGTGAGGACTCTTAGTAGCGCTGGTGCCTATTGATATGAAACCAAGGCGACCGGCGTCAGAGCGTCATGCTGCGGAGTTACGTCCCGCCGTCGGTGACGTGAGGACGTATGGTGCGCTGGTGTCTGTCGATGTATTGTTGAGTGTAACTATGGCGACCGGCGCCGTGGGATGGCGTAGTGACGTAGGTACGTCAGTATCGTCTTTAACCCAGCGTAGATTACATGGTGCCGCGTTGCCATGGAGACAAGTGCCGTTTACAGATGTCCTACAGGTAAGTAGTGAGAGATATAATTGTATAATCATATGTATAGTGGCGTGTAAAAGGTATATACAGACACAAAGTTAATTAAAGCATTGATCTGAAATAAAATATAGCAGAGCATGACCTGCCTACCAATACAATAATAATTGTGTATGGATGCATAAATAAAATTTTAAAAAACATTTGATACCAAATGAAAAATAGTATAATTTTTAGATTAATATATGCAATATCTCAATGTAAGTTAATAGGGCCGCTAATGTAGAGTCTGGCGGAAATAATAGTACATTGGTAGATGAATAATAATAAAAAAAGCGGCTGGTAGGAATAAAATAGAATATTTTTTAGATATTAAAATATTAGAAAAAAAAAATATATATATATATACACATATATGTGTAACATGTTATACATTGGAATATTGCTGTATCCAAGGATAGTACCATGAATGAGATGGTATATAGACGGTGAAGTACAAAAAAATACAAAAAATTACCAAAAAATTGAAATTACAACACAATATGAAAGTAAGTATATATACGAAATGTTCAGATTTTTTCCAATACCTCATTTAGCCCATTGGGAAATAAAGTGTCCAATTGAAAAATCCAGAACATCTCCTTTTCGCGCAGTTTCTGGATGGACTTACTGTGTATCGTTTCTAGTGGTGTAACTAGAAACTGCGCGAAAAGGAGATGTTCTGGATTTTTCAATTGGACACTTTATTTCCCAATGGGCTAAATGAGGTATTGGAAAAAATCTGAACATTTCGTATATATACTTACTTTCATATTGTGTTGTAATTTCAATTTTTTGGTAATTTTTTGTATTTTTTTGTACTTCACCGTCTATATACCATCTCATTCATGGTACTATCCTTGGATACAGCAATATTCCAATGTATAACATGTTACACATATATGTGTATATATATATATATATATTTTTTCTAATATTTTAATATCTAAAAAATATTCTATTTTATTCCTACCAGCCGCTTTTTTTATTATTATTCATCTACCAATGTACTATTATTTCCGCCAGACTCTACATTAGCGGCCCTATTAACTTACATTGAGATATTGCATATATTAATCTAAAAATTATACTATTTTTCATTTGGTATCAAATGTTTTTTAAAATTTTATTTATGCATCCATACACAATTATTATTGTATTGGTAGGCAGGTCATGCTCTGCTATATTTTATTTCAGATCAATGCTTTAATTAACTTTGTGTCTGTATATACCTTTTACACGCCACTATACATATGATTATACAATTATATCTCTCACTACTTACCTGTAGGACATCTGTAAACGGCACTTGTCTCCATGGCAACGCGGCACCATGTAATCTACGCTGGGTTAAAGACGATACTGACGTACCTACGTCACTACGCCATCCCACGGCGCCGGTCGCCATAGTTACACTCAACAATACATCGACAGACACCAGCGCACCATACGTCCTCACGTCACCGACGGCGGGACGTAACTCCGCAGCATGACGCTCTGACGCCGGTCGCCTTGGTTTCATATCAATAGGCACCAGCGCTACTAAGAGTCCTCACGTCCTCGGCGTCATGACGCACTCTGCGTCATGACGTCCGGCACTTCTATGCCGACAACTCACACCGGAGCCCATAATACACCTTATCCACCGCCTGCATCACACCCATACATGGTGTTATACAGCGGTATATACATAAAGCTATAAAGCTCTATGTATACATATAACTACTCGGGTCACGTGACCTCCGCATACCCGGAAGTAGTTTCAGTTTCGTTTTTCCACCGGCAACAACTATGCTGACGTGGCACACATGACGTGGAGGTCATGTGAGCTACTCACAACCGGTTACTCACCTAATTAACACCACTACATACATGTAAGTTCCTATATAAGTATGCATTGTTATGTTATGGTTTATGTACTTGATAAAGTCGCTTTTGCGCGACGAA